>NC_040025.1:23609257-23810079 GCF_000972845.2 Larimichthys crocea
TCTATATATATATATATATTATATATATTATATTATGGCATGCCGTTCAGGAAATTAAACCTTTGAATATATTGAATGAAGTCTGAATATATTGAATGAAGTCTGAATATATTGAACGAAACCTTGAATATATTGAATGAAACTTTGAATATATGGAGTGAACCTTGAATATATTGAATGAAGTCTGAATATATGGAATGAAACTTTGATATATTGAATGAAACCTTGAATATATGGATGAGTCTGATATATGAACGAAACCTTGAATATATGGAATGAAACTTTGAATATTGAATGAAGTCTGAATATATTGAACAAACCTTGATATATTGAATGAGTCTGAATATATGGAATGAAACTTTGATATATGGAGTGAATCTTGAATATATTGAATGAAACTCTGAATATATGAGTGAAACCTTGAATTATATAAAGAAACTTCACTGACGTCAGACTTCGCGGCAGTGCCTGCAGCCATCTTGTGTAACAGTCTGTAAAAGCGAAAGACAATGAGTCAGGCCGCCCGCAACTAGTTGCAGCGATATTAAACAATGAGGACATGATAAATACACTGCGAATGCGTGCCGAAATCCTCCCGAAAAAGCTCAATTTCTAACCGTGGTAGGCCTACAACAGGCATAAAGTTTCGCCATAATCTCATTGCATTGTCTGTCCTGTCCGCAGTCCGCTGTGTGAGTAGCTTGCCCAGAGCTGACAATGTGTCGGGATCTAAAATACGTTCAATACTAAACTAAATATTAACCCTGCATTGATCTATGAATGTGGGCGATGCTTATTGTATCTAAACAATTTATGAAGAGCTTCTCTTTCAGTTCATGAAATCCCTGTAGCCGCAGCAGCTCCTCCAGTCCCGGAGAAGTGCCGCATCAGAGAGCAGTGCCATTACGCACGGCCATTCACTGTGTTTTACCTTCATTAAATCACCTGAAAACTATATCAAGCTAACCATACAGTGTCTTGGACCCTTTCTTGTGTATGGGTGGAGATTGTGCACTGAGTCAGGGTCGGACTAGGAACAAAGTCCGGCCCTGGCATTTTATCTCGGGACCGGCCATCATCGGAGCCGTTTTGTGTTAGTTCGGTAGCTTAAGCAACCGCTCCATATGTGAAGGCTCGCTGCGGGGGCGCAGGTTTGACTCCCGATCTATGGGCCCTTTTCCGCATCTTAACTCGGATTTTCTCTGCTCCTCCTTTCCTCTTTTTAGAACCTCTGTCGTCCATAATTTATTGAAATTAATATTCGTGCAACATACAGTATGAAGTTTATCTATAGACTGTATATGGTCTATCCCTGCTTCGGTTTCACATAAACCTAGCGGCTGCATGGACGCATCCATTTGATTGGCCAGGGAGGGGGGGTGTAAATCGAACTTCTGAACCTGTCATGAAGAGACAAATATTAACCGATATTAGCCAGTGCAACCCAAAGCCTATTCCAAATGGATGAAATGGGCCGCAAGTCCATTTTGGGCTGCTGGGCAAATGTTGCAAAGGCTACAAATAACAAATACATACATACAAAAAAACATCAGAGGCCACGGCCCAAATGTGGCCGAGATGGACCGGCCATCTGCATTTGCCCGGTATCACAGACTGCCAGTCCGAGCCGGCACTGGTTGTGTGGGGCACTCCTGTGAGGTTGAAGGCATGCTGAGGTTGGCCTGATAAACAGCTGTCTGGCCTGTTTTTATGTCTGCCACGATTAAAAGAGGGAGCGAACTTCCTTGTCAGGAAAACGGTATTGATCAGGGTATCGGCGGAATTTTGGCCCGTACACGCAGTGTTAATGATGTCCTCAAGTTTAATATTGCTGCAACGAGATTGTGAGCGGACTGACTCGTTGTCACTCACTTTTAGCTATAGCATCCACACGTTACACAAGATGCCGTGAAGTCTGACGTCAGTCAAGTTTCATTCAATATATTCAAGGTTTCGTTCAATATATTCAGACTTCATTCAATATATTCAAAGTTTCATTCCATATATTCAAAGTTTCATTCCATATATTCAAGGTTTCGTTCAATATATTCAAAGTTTCATTCCATTATTCAGACTTCATTCAATATATTCAAAGTTTCATTCAATATATTCAAGGTTCGTTCAATATATTCAGACTTCATTCAATATATATTCAAAGGTTTAATTTCTGAACGGCATGCCAAAATAATATATATATATATATATATATATATATATATATATATATATATATATATATATATATATATTATATTATATATATAATACACATTACATTAATGTATATTAAAGTGAAATCAGATCAGAAAAACGTCTTCTTCCAGCTCCAAACATTGCCTCACACCCAAGCTGTCACTTTCTGCTGCAGGAACTCTCATTCATGCTTTTATCACATCCAGGCTCGATTACTGCAACAGCAAATTCCATAAATCCTCCTTACCGCCTACAAGGACCTCAATAACTTAGTGACTCCCCGCTGTATCTCTCTGATCTCCTCTACTCGTCCCTTCCCTCCACCACAGGAGCAGGGATGCCAGGCTCAGACAGATCCAGTGTTGGACTTGGGCCTCTCCAGCTGCTCATCCCTCTCTCTGGTACTCCTACTAGCTCACACTCAAAACCCTCTAATCCTAGATCAAGTTCAGGGTGTTTATGGTCATATGCACAGCAGTAAATTGCAATCAAATTCTTAAATACAGTTTAAGTGTGTGTGTTTTTGTACATATATTATCTTTTTTTCCCTCCAATAATTAATTTTGTAACCGTCTTTGACCACAATTTTAACATTATGGTTCCATTTTATTTGTTTTTCCTCTATTAGCCAAAGCTACAGCCTCTCTCAGCTTAGCTGGGGCGGCTGTGGCTCACAGGCAGAGCGGGTCATCCACTAATCAGATGATCGGCGGTTCGATCCCCGGCTCCCCGGTCTGCATGCCGAGGTGTCCTTGGGCAAGATACTGAACTCCAAGTTGCTCCCGAAGGCTGTGCCATCGTGTGTGGAATGCTTAAAATCCTTAAACTGATGAGCAGTTGGCACCTTGCACGGTAGCCAATGCCATCAGTGTATGAATGTGTGTGAATGGGGTGAATGAGATAGTAGTGTTAGAGTGTTTGAGTGGTCGGAAGACTAGAAAGGTGCTATATAAGTACAGTCCATTTACCATTCTTATGATTTTATCTTTTTATTCAGAATTTGGCTTCTTTTTGACTCATTTCTGTTTTTTGTATTTACACCACATGTGAATAATCCAGTATGTTGGTTTGTGCTTCACTGCAGCGTGTCAAATTACACATTCATATTCAATAAATCAATTGATTGTCTAATGTCAAACGACCACATATTGTTAGTGTCACTGCATTTTGTGCAGGTGTTTTTATGTAACTGGATTTTATCTATGTGTATGAGTCCCTGCTAAAAGTCTGATACCATATGGACACACAGTGATGGATGTGTAACAGTGTAGCGCCATCTACTGGGACTCATCACAGCTCAGATTGATCTGTGGGTTGTGATCGAGGAACATGAGGCCAGCGCAGAGCAGCAGCAGCAGCAGCCGTTGCAGGGTGTAAACACTGCTCCCACAAACATGATCATGTTCCATTCACAGCTTCTTTACTCAGAGAATGCTGCTTGTATATTTATTTTTCTACGCACACACACCCACGTATACACACACAAACACATATGCACACACATGCATTCAAAATGTTAACTTAACACAAACCTTCACACGGAGCAGAGACAGTAAACAGAATATAAAGAAAAATTTCATCACAAGAACGTTTTCTTGACAACCAGCGAGAGTATTTGAAAATATCCACTCAGCACAGAGCTTGTGTTATTCTCAATTATGTTCGAGCTTTAAAAGCTCATCACGTGTACGGCACAGTAGGCACGAGCAGCCCTTTGTAACAGCAGAATCAATCCTTCCATTTTAAGAAGAAGTGGAAGAAAAAAACTCATACTTAGTTACAGGCTTGTGTCTCTGCGCACTTCTTTGTGTACGTACAGTAAGGCTGCTATGATCAGTCCGATTGACAGGAAATTCAGCTTACAAAAATAAAATAAAAATTTAAAAACAATGTTTCTCTAACTGTATGAAAATGCAGACCAGCGAACAGGATGGAAGTTTGTGCCAATATTAAAAAAAAAATCACTCACCCATCCGAGCCATTTCTGTCATATATGATAAAGAGAAACTCTACATAATCAACTACTTCAATATATCTAACAAACATATTGTACAATCTGGCACATGTTGACTGACCTCTAGTGAATTATCAGTGCAATGCAGGAATTGGACATCCCTTAGATACCAACCCAAGATGGCTGCTTCCTTTGCAATTTACAGGACTTAACAAGCTCGGCAAATTTCATTCATCTGTGCATACAATTTTGTATTATTTTTTTTTTTTGCATGTATATACTGGAGTTATAATAAAATAACAATAAATAACAACACATAATAATACTAATAATAGTAAGTGGAAAGAATACAAATCCTTAAATGAATAAATGCTACATATTATATGTGGCCTGTGTGTGTATATATATATTCCCAAAAAAGACAAAACTGATTTGAATTTTTTTAAAAGCATGTGTTTCTAATACATAATATAATGTCTTCCAACCTTGCTTTATGCTTTGAAAGACATTTTCAGAAAATTAAAATAATAATAAAATATTTCTCTTTAATACCAGCATGCACTGACTTCCATAAAATATGAACCGTTAAATAGTTGAATCTAAGCTACCCTTAGCAAAACAACACCCAGTGTCACACCTCTAACTCTGGACTGGAACGTGTGGACACCCCGACTGACGAGACAACAATTGAAAATCAACTAAGTTATTTCATCTCCACATATACGTGTAGTAAAACACGGCTGATCATCTGAGTGAACAAAAAAAATGACACCTTTCAACTTTTCCTGAAAAAAATCACACACACCACTGTCAACATAGTAAGATATGTTTTACACTGATAGAAACAAACAGTAATGGAGCGGATGGCCCTGATCCGTGGCCTCTCCAGCTAACTCAGAACCTTTCTGGAAGTGGACTTCACCTGCTTCATCTTCACAGAGCCCCAGTATCAGCTGTACACAGTTCAGCATGACAGCAGGACAAGCAGACCGATGCTTCTCAAACTGGCACAAACTGACACCTACGCATTTACAGATGCTACAGATCCTCCACACCACACACACACACACACACTGTGTATCTCTTCTTTTAGGGCATGCAGTTATTCTGTTCCACTCTACTTCCCATGCCAGCAGCAGCAATAGAAGCAGCAGACAATGGCATACACAAAATGTAAATTCATATAGATAAAAATTAAACACACAACACACACACATACACACCACTCACCTGCTGTAAATACATGAAGGTGAGGGCGGCGCAGGACAGCTGAGGACAGGCGTCCACGTTGGGTAACGCCAGCATGTTCCTCCAGGATGCTGCATGTCCTCCTCTCTATGACAACACAAACCCCCTCCAACCCCGACAATACACAACCCTGCTCTGAACGGCGAGGTAGAGAGAGCAGCGGATGAGCGGAGAGAGAGAGGAAAGAAAAGAAAGAAAGAAAACAAGAAAGAGAAAGAAGAGCAAGAAAGAAAGAATGATTGGTAGAGAGTGAGCAGAGAGATGGAGCTCAAAAGAGCAGCAGCCGGTCCCGTACGATGGAGACCCGAGTGTTTTCTGCTCGCAGGAAGGCGGGACGAGCACGGGCGAGAAAGGGGGGGGGGGGGGGGGCCCCCCCCCCCCCCCCCTTTCTGCGCCCGTGCTCGTCCCGCCTTCCTGCGAGCAGAAAACACTCGGGTCTCCATCGTACGGGACCGGCTGCTGCTTCTTTTGAAGCTCCATCTCTCTGCTCACTCTCTACCAATCATTCTTTCTTTCTTGCTCTTCTTTCCTCTTTCTTGTTTTCTTTCTTTCTTTTCTTTTCCTCTCTCCTCTCCGCTCATCCGCTGCTCTCTCTACCTCGCCGTTCAGAGCAGGGTTGTGTATTGTCGGGGTGGAGGGGGTTTGTGTTGTCATAGAGAGGAGGACATGCAGCATCCTGGAGGAACATGCTGGCGTTACCCAACGTGGACGCCTGTCCTCAGCTGTCCTGCGCCGCCCTCACCTTCATGTATTTACAGCAGGTGAGTGGTGTGTATGTGGTGTGTTGTGTGTTTAATTTTTATCTATATGAATTTACATTTTGTGTATGCATTGTCTGCTGCTTCTATTGCTGCTGCTGGCATGGGAAGTAGAGTGGAACAGAATAACTGCATGCTCCTAAAAGAAGAGATACACAGTGTGTGTGTGTGTGTGTGGTGTGGAGGATCTGTAGCATCTGTAATGCGTGGTGTCAGTTTGTGCCAGTTTGAGAAGCATCGGTCGCTTGTCCTGCTGTCATGCTGAACTGTGTAAAGCTGATACTGGGGCTCTGTGAAGATGAAGCAGGTGAAGTCCACTTCCAGAAAGGTTCTGGAGTTAGCTGGAGAGGCCACGGATCAGGGCCATCCTGCTCCATTACTGTTTGTTTCTATCAGTGTAAAACATATCTTACTATGTTGACAGTGTGTGTGTGATTTTTTTCAGGAAAAGTTGAAAGGTGTCATTTTTTTTTGTTCACTCAGATGATCAGCCGTGTTTTACTACACTGTATATGTGGAGATGAAATAACTTAGTTGATTTTCAATTGTTGTCTCGTCAGTCGGGAGTGTCCACACGTTCCAGTCCAGAGTTAGAGGTGTGACACTGGGTGTTGTTTTGCTAAGGGTAGCTTAGATTCAACTATTTAACGGTTCATATTTTATGGAAGTCAGTGCATGCTGGTATTAAAGAGAAATATTTTATTATTATTTTAATTTTCTGAAAATGTCTTTCAAAGCATAAAGCAAGGTGGAAGACATTATATTATGTATTAGAAACACATGCTTTTAAAAAAATTCAAATCAGTTTGTCTTTTTTGGGAATATATATATACACACACAGGCCACACTATAATATGTAGCATTTATTCATTTAAGGATTTGTATTCTTTCCACTTACTATATTATAGTATTATTATTGTGTTGTTATTTATTGTTATTTTATTATAACTCCAGTATATACATGCAAAAAAAAAAAAATAATACAAAATTGTATGCACAGATGAAATGAAATTTGCCGAGCTTGTTAAGTCCTGTAAATTGCAAAGGAAGCAGCCATCTTGGGTTGGTATCTAAGGGATGTCCAATTCCTGCATTGCACTGATAATTCACTAGAGGTCAGTCAACATGTGCCAGATTGTACATATGTTTGTTAGATATATTGAAGTAGTTGATTATGTAGAGTTCTCTATTATCATATATGACAGAAATGGCTCGGATGGTTGAGTGATTTTGTTTTTTAATATTGGCACAAACTTCATCCTGTTCTGCTGGTCTGCATTTATACAGTTAGAGAAACATTGTTTTTAAATTTTTATTTTATTTTTGTAAGCTGAATTTCCTGTCATACGGACTGATCATAGCAGCCTTACTGTACGTACACAAAGAAGTGCGCAGAGACACAAGCCTGTGAACTAAGTATGAGTTTTTTTCTTCCACTTCTTCTTAAAATGGAAGGATTGATTCTGCTGTTACAAAGGGCTGCTCGTGCCTACTGTGCCGTACACGTGATGAGCTTTTAAAGCTCGAACATAATTGAGAATAACAAAGCTCTGTGCTGAGTGGATATTTTCAAATACTCTCGCTGGTTGTCAGAGAAAACGTTCTTGTGATGAAATTTTTCTTTATATTCTGTTTACTGTCTCTGCTCCGTGTGAAGGTTTGTGTTAAGTTAACATTTTGAATGCATGTGTGTGCATATGTGTTTGTGTGTGTATACGTGGGTGTGGTGTGCGTAGAAAAATAAATATACAAGCAGCATTCTCTGAGTAAAGAAGCTGTGAATGGAACATGATCATGTTTGTGGGAGCATGTTTTACACCCTGCAGACGGCTGCTGCTGCTGCTGCTCTGCGCTGGCCTCATGTTCCTCGATCACAACCCACAGATCAATCATGAGCTGTGATGAGTCCCAGTAGATGGCGCTACACTGTTACACATCCATCACTGTGTGTCCATATGGTATCAGACTTTTAGCAGGGACTCATACACATAGATAAATCCAGTTACATAAAAACACCTGCACAAAATGCAGTGACACTAACAATATGTGGTCGTTTGACATTAGACAATCAATTGATTTATTGAATATGAATGTGTAATTTGACACGCTGCAGTGAAGCACAAACCAACATACTGGATTATTCACATGTGGTGTAAATACAAAAAACAGAAATGAGTCAAAAGAAGCCAAATTCTGAATAAAAAGATAAAATCATAAGAATGGTAAATGGACTGTACTTATATAGCACCTTTCTAGTCTTCCGACCACTCAAACACTCTATACACTACTATCTCATTCACCCCATTCACACACATTCATACACTGATGGCATTGGCTACCGTGCAAGGTGCCAACTGCTCATCAGTTTAAGGATTTTAAGCATTCCACACACGATGGCACAGCCTTCGGGAGCAACTTGGAGTTCAGTATCTTGCCCAAGGACACCTCGGCATGCAGACCGGGGAGCCGGGGGATCGAACCGCCGATCATCTGATTAGTGGATGCCCGCTCTGCCTGTGAGCCACAGCCGCCCCAGCTAAGCTGAGAGAGGCTGTAGCTTTGGCTAATAGAGGAAAAACAAATAAAATGGAACCATAATGTTAAAATTGTGGTCAAAGACGGTTACAAAATTAATTATTGGAGGGAAAAAAAGATAATATATGTACAAAAACACACACACTTAAACTGTATTTAAGAATTTGATTGCAATTTACTGCTGTGCATATGACCATAAACACCCTGAACTTGATCTAGGATTAGAGGGTTTTGAGTGTGAGCTAGTAGGAGTACCAGAGAGAGGGATGAGCAGCTGGAGAGGCCCAAGTCCAACACTGGATCTGTCTGAGCCTGGCATCCCTGCTCCTGTGGTGGAGGGAAGGGACGAGTAGAGGAGATCAGAGAGATACAGCGGGGAGTCACTAAGTTATTGAGGTCCTTGTAGGCGGTAAGGAGGATTTATGGAATTTGCTGTTGCAGTAATCGAGCCTGGATGTGATAAAAGCATGAATGAGAGTTCCTGCAGCAGAAAGTGACAGCTTGGGTGTGAGGCAATGTTGTGGAGCTGGAAGAAGACGTTTTTCTGATCTGATTTCACTTTAATATACATTAATGTAATGTGTATTATATATATAATATAATATATATATATATATATATATATATATATTATATATATATATATATATATATATATATATATTATGGCATGCCGTTCAGGAAATTAAACCTTTGAATATATTGAATGAAGTCTGAATATATTGAACGAAACCTTGAATATATTGAATGAAACTTTGAATATATTGAATGAAGTCTGAATATATGGAATGAAACTTTGAATATATTGAACGAAACCTTGAATATATGGAATGAAACTTTGAATATATGGAATGAAACTTTGAATATATTGAATGAAGTCTGAATATATTGAACGAAACCTTGAATATATTGAATGAAACTTGACTGACGTCAGACTTCACGGCATCTTGTGTAACGTGTGGATGCTATAGCTAAAAGTGAGTGACAACGAGTCAGTCCGCTCACAATCTCGTTGCAGCAATATTAAACTTGAGGACATCATTAACACTGCGTGTACGGGCCAAAATTCCGCCGATACCCCTGATCAATACCGTTTTCCTGACAAGGAAGTTCGCTCCCTTTTTAATCGTGGCAGACATAAAACAGGCCAGACAGCTGTTTATCAGGCCAACCTCAGCATGCCTTCAACCTCACAGGAGTGCCCCAACAACCAGTGCCGGCTCGGACTGGCAGTCTGTGATACCGGGCAAATGCAGATGGCCGGTCCATCTCGGCCACATTTGGGCCGTGGCCTCTGATGTTTTTTGTATGTATGTATTTGTTATTTGTAGCCTTTGCAACATTTGCCCAGCAGCCCAAAATGGACTTGCGGCCCATTTCATCCATTTGGAATAGGCTTTGGGTTGCACTGGCTAATATCGGTTAAATATTTGTCTCTTCATGACAGGTTCAGAAGTTCGATTTACACCCCCCCTCCCTGGCCAATCAAATGGATGCGTCCATGCAGCCGCTAGGTTTATGTGAAACCGAAGCAGGATAGACTCATATACAGTCTATAGATAAACTTCATACTGTATGTTGCACGAATATTAATTTCAATAAATTATGGACGACAGAGGTTCTAAAAAGAGGAAAGGAGGAGCAGAAGAAAATCCGAGTTAAGATGCGGAAAAGGGCCCATAGATCGGGAGTCAAACCTGCGCCCCCGCAGCGAGCCTTCACATATGGAGCGGTTGCTTAAGCTACCGAACTAACAACAAAACGGCTCCGATGATGGCCGGTCCCGAGATAAAATGCCAGGGCCGGACTTTGTTCCTAGTCCGACCCTGACTCAGTGCACAATCTCCACCCATACACAAGAAAGGGTCCAAGACACTGTATGGTTAGCTTGATATGAGTTTTCAGGTGATTTAATGAAGGTAAAACACGTGAATGGCCGTTCGTAATGGCACTGCTCTCTGATGCGGCACTTCTCGGGACTGGAGGAGCTGCTGCGGCTACAGGGATTTCATGAACTGAAAGAGAAGCTCTTCATAAATTGTTTAGATACAATAAGCATCGCCCACATTCATAGATCAATGCAGGGTTAATATTTAGTTTAGTATTGAACGTATTTTAGATCCCGACACATTGTCAGCTCTGGGCAAGCTACTCACACAGCGACTGCGGACAGACAGACAAATGCAATGAGATTATGGCGAAACTTTATGCCTGTGTAGGCCTACCACGGTTAGAAATTGAGCTTTTTCGGGAGGATTTCGGCACGCATTCGCAGTGTATTATCATGTCCTCATTGTTTAATATCGCTGCAACTAGTTGCGGGCGGCCTGACTCATTGTCTTTCGCTTTTACAGACTGTTACACAAGATGGCTGCAGGCACTGCCGCGAAGTCTGACGTCAGTGAAGTTTCTTTATATATTCAAGGTTCACTCATATATTCAGAGTTTCATTCATATATTCAAGATTCACTCCATATATCAAAGTTTCATTCCATATATTCAGACTCATTCAATATATCAAGGTTTGTTCAATATATTCAGACTTCATTCAATATTTCAAAGTTTCATTCCATATATTCAAGGTTTCGTTCATATAGTCAGACTCATCATATATTCAAGGTTTCATTCAATATATCAAAGTTTCATTCCATAATATTCAGACTTCATTCAATATATTCAAGTTCACTCCATATATTCAAAGTTCATTCAATAATATTCAAGGTTTCGTTCAATATATTCAGACTTCATTCAATATATTCAGACTCATTCATATATTCAAAGGTTTATTTCCTGAACGGCATGCCATAATATAATATATATAATATATATATATATTATAGATATATATATATATATACACATTACATTAATGTATATTAAAGTGAAATCAGATCAGAAAAACGTCTTCTTCCAGCTCCACAACATTGCCTCACACCCAAGCTGTCACTTTCTGCTGCAGGAACTCTCTATATATATATATATACACATTACATTAATGTATATTAAAGTGAAATCAGATCAGAAAAACGTCTTCTTCCAGCTCCACAACATTGCCTCACACCCAAGCTGTCACTTTCTGCTGCAGGAACTCTCATTCATGCTTTTATCACATCCAGGCTCGATTACTGCAACAGCAAATTCCATAAATCCTCCTTACCGCCTACAAGGACCTCAATAACTTAGTGACTCCCCGCTGTATCTCTCTGATCTCCTCTACTCGTCCCTTCCCTCCACCACAGGAGCAGGGATGCCAGGCTCAGACAGATCCAGTGTTGGACTTGGGCCTCTCCAGCTGCTCATCCCTCTCTCTGGTACTCTCTACTAGCTCACACTCAAAACCCTCTAATCCTAGATCAAGTTCAGGGTGTTTATGGTCATATGCACAGCAGTAAATTGCAATCAAATTCTTAAATACAGTTTAAGTGTGTGTGTTTTGTACATATATTATCTTTTTTTCCCTCCAATAATTAATTTTGTAACCGTCTTTGACCACAATTTTAACATTATGGTTCCATTTTATTTGTTTTTCCTCTATTAGCCAAAGCTACAGCCTCTCTCAGCTTAGCTGGGGCGGCTGTGGCTCACAGGCAGAGCGGGTCATCCACTAATCAGATGATCGGCGGTTCGATCCCCCGGCTCCCCGGTCTGCATGCCGAGGTGTCCTTGGGCAAGATACTGAACTCCAAGTTGCTCCCGAAGGCTGTGCCATCGGTGTGTGAATGCTTAAATCCTTAAACTGATGAGCAGTTGGCACCTTGCACGGTAGCCAATGCCATCAGTGTATGAATGTGTGTGAATGGGGTGAATGAGATATGTAGTGTAGAGTGCTTTGAGTGGTCGGAAGACTAGAAAGGTGCTATATAAGTACAGTCCATTTACCATTCTTATGATTTTATCTTTTTATTCAGAATTTGGCTTCTTTTTGACTCATTTCTGTTTTTTGTATTTACACCACATGTGAATAATCCAGTATGTTGGTTTGTGCTTCACTGCAGCGTGTCAAATTACACATTCATATTCAATAAATCAATTGATTGTCTAATGTCAAACGACCACATATTGTTAGTGTCACTGCATTTTGTGCAGGTGTTTTTATGTAACTGGATTTTATCTATGTGTATGAGTCCCTGCTAAAAGTCTGATACCATATGGAACACACAGTGATGGATGTGTAACAGTGTAGCGCCATCTACTGGGACTCATCACAGCTCATGATTGATCTGTGGGTTGTGATCGAGGAACATGAGGCCAGCGCAGAGCAGCAGCAGCAGCAGCAGCCGTCTGCAGGGTGTAAACACTGCTCCCACAAACATGATCATGTTCCATTCCACAGCTTCTTTACTCAGAGAATGCTGCTTGTATATTTATTTTTCTACGCACACACACACCCACGTATACACACACAAACACATATGCACACACATGCATTCAAAATGTTAACTTAACACAAACCTTCACACGGAGCAGAGACAGTAAACAGAAATATAAAGAAAAATTTCATCACAAGAACGTTTTCTCTGACAACCAGCGAGAGTATTTGAAAATATCCACTCAGCACAGAGCTGTGTTCATTCTCAATTATGTTCGAGCTTTAAAAGCTCATCACGTGTACGGCACAGTAGGCACGAGCAGCCCTTTGTGTAACAGCAGAATCAATCCTTCCATTTTAAGAAGAAGTGGAAGAAAAAAACTCATACTTAGTTCACATGCTTGTGTCTCTGCGCACTTCTTTGTGTACGTACAGTAAGGCTGCTATGAATCAGTCCGATCTGACAGGAAATTCAAGCTTACATAAAATAAAATAAAAATTTAAAAACAATGTTTCTCTAACTGTATGAAAATGCAGACCAGCATGAACAGGATGGAAGTTTGTGCCAATATTAAAACAAAATCACTCAACCATCCGAGGCCATTTCTGTCATATATGATAAATAGAGAACTCTACATAATCAACTACTTCAATAATTATCTAACAAACATATTGATTACAATCTGGCACATGTTGACTGACCTCTAGTGAATTATCAGTGCAATGCAGGAATTGGACATCCCTTAGATACCAACACCAAGATGGCTGCTTCCTTTGCAATTTACAGGACTTAACAAGCTCGGCAAATTTCATTTCACTGTGCATACAATTTTGTATTATTTTTTTTTTTTTGCATGTATATACTGGAGTTATAATAAAATAACAATAAATAAACAACAAATAATAATACTAATAATAGTAAGTGGAAAGAATACAAATCCTTAAATGAATAAATGCTACATATATATGTGTGCCTGTGTGTGTATATATATATTCCCAAAAAAGACAAACTGATTTGAATTTTTTTAAAAGCATGTGTTTCTAATACATAATATAATGTCTTCCAACCTTGCCTTGTTATGCTTTGAAAGACATTTTCAGAAAATTAAAAATAATAATAAAATATTTCTCTTTAATACCAGCATGCACTGACTTCCATAAAATATGAACCGTTAAATAGTTGAATCTAAGCTTACCCTTAGCAAAACAACACCCAGTGTCACACCTCTAACCTCTGGACTGGAACGTGTGGACACTCCCCGACTGACGAGACAACAATTGAAATCAAACTAAGTTATTTCATCTCCACATATACAGTGTAGTAAAACACGGCTGATCATCTGAGTGAACAAAAAAAATGACACCTTTCAAACTTTTCCTGAAAAAATCACACACACACTGTCAACATAGTAAGATATGTTTTACACTGATAGAAACAAACAGTAATGGAGCAGGATGGCCCTGATCCGTGGCCTCTCCAGCTAACCTCACTGAACCTTTCTGGAAGTGGACTTCACCTGCTTCATCTTCACAGAGCCCCAGTATCAGCTGTACACAGTTCAGCATGACAGCAGGACAAGCAGACCGATGCTTCTCAAACTGGCACAAACTGACACTACGCATTTACAGATGCTACAGATCCTCCACACACACACACACACACACACTGTGTATCTCTTCTTTTAGGAGCATGCAGTTATTCTGTTCCACTCTACTTCCCATGCCCAGCAGCAGCAATAGAAGCAGCAGACAATGGCATGTACACAAAATGTAAATTCATATAGATAAAAATTAAACACACAAACACACACACATACACACACTCACCTGCTGTAAATACATGAAGGTGAGGGCGGCGCAGGACAGCTGAGGACAGGCGTCCACGTTGGGTAACGCCACGCATGTTCCTCCAGGATGCTGCATGTTCCCTCCTCTATATGACAACACAAACCCCCTCAACCCCGACAATACACAACCCTGCTCTGAACGGCGAGGTAGAGAGAGCAGCAGGATGAGCGAGAGAGAGAGAGAAAGAAAAGAAAGAAAGAAAACAAGAAAGAGAAAGAAAGAGCAAGAAAGAAAGAATGATTGGTAGAGAGTGAGCAGAGAGATGGAGCTTCAAAAGAAGCAGCAGCCGGTCCCGTACGATGGAGACCCGAGTGTTTTCTGCTCGCAGGAAGGCGGGACGAGCACGGGCAGAGAAAGGGGGGGGGGGGGGGGGGGGGGGGGGGGGAGAGAGAGAGAGAGAGAGAGAGAGAGAGAGAGAGATGCTCTGCTCTGCTCTGCTGCAGTGTGTGTGTGACTCAGAGAGTGTGAGAGAGAGAGTCAGTGTGAGTCTGACTCAGTATGTGTGTGTGTGTGTGTGTGTGTGTGTGTGTGTGTGTGTGTGTGTGTGTGTGCTAATGTGTCTTTGTGCGTGTTGTTTTTGTGTGTGGTGTGTGTGTGGTGTGGGGGGGGGGGGGGGGGGGGATAGACAAGTGCAGCTGGGGTGTATGTCACAGGTGTTGTTTCTTGCAAAAAAAAATGCGGATCTCTCTCTCTCTCTCTCCTCTATCTGATAGCTCTCGCTATCATTATTCTGGAAAATTGAAGTTCTCTGACATTTGTTACTGGAGGCGATCGAGGATGCGTGACTGCAAGCTTACAACGAAACCGGAGCTCTCTATCGCTCTCGCTGTAGCCCGCATCTCGATCTCATTTGCTGGCAAACTTTTTGACAGAAAATACCAAAACATCGTCATCTCTCCAATATGAGTGAGATTATAGATATAGAGATTATATAGATATATATATATATCTATATATTATAGAAAATATATATATATATATATAATAGATGATATAGATATATAATATATATAAATATATATAAATATAAGCAATGCTCACGTACTTCATTGATTAATATGGCAGCCTCTGGAGGGGTGATTGTTGTTTTTTTTTTTTATGAGTAACCTCTGTATTTAGTTTTGTTGTTTGTGTTTTTTACATAAAAAAGAAAGATTGTGAATAAAATTGCTTGCACATTGTTTTTTGGATTGGTCAAAACATGAGTTATCTCAGTAGTGTGTATAATAGATGATAATATATGAGATATATAATATATATATATATATTATATATATATCTTATATATATATATATATATGGCATTCATATTCACTGACTGAAAAAAAGAAAAAAATCCTCAAGAGTCCTGCAGCCTTTTTTCAGAGCTATTAAAGCAATGATATGATGTACTTAAAGGTACAGTACACTCATGATCTAGTAAAGCACCTTCTTAAAGTAGTTACATTTGCTATTGCCTAACATTAACGCCAATCAGTATCCACGACAAGTCTGACTCTGTTTTTAGAATAGAATAGAATAGAATAGAATAGAATATCTTTATTGTCATTGTCACCTGTACAACGAAATTAAAAGTGCCATCCAGTCAGTGCAAAGATTTCACCAAGTGCAAAATTTACAAAGTGCAAGAAATACATCAACAACAACAACAACAGCAGCATCAACAACAACATCATGTGGGACAGATTACTGTGTGAATGATTGTCAGCGTGCCTTAGTTTTAGCAGCATTTAAACAGGTGATTGCCGTGGGGTAGAAACTGTGCATAAATCTGTTTGTCCTTGCCCTGATTGCTCTGTACCGCTTTCCTGATGGCAACAGTTCAAACAGGGGGTGGCCAGGGTGTGAGGTGTCTTTTGTTATATTGTGGGCTTTTTTCACACACCGCAAGCGGTGAAGATCTTCCAGCGTGGGGAGGGGAACTCATAAAAATGAGGATGCTAACAGCTCTCTGCTTCCTGTTCCATGAGCACTCTAAAGATGTAAAGGCCAAGACATGACTTGCTACAGTAGTTTGGGTCAAGCACCAAAAACACTTACTACACTATACTTCCCAGACTGCATCTCTTTTTATTAGGAAGCCCCTACCTGCAACACCAACATCTTTCAAACTCCGAGTCTCCAGTCCCAAGCCTGATGACATCACTATGACATCATCAGGAGGTTATTTTCTTTGTCTTGACAAAACTTCTCCAGAGCCTTCACAGCCTGACTACGACTCAGCATGACGAGTAAACTGACCTTTATGTGTAAAATCGATTAAGTGCCACTCTAAACATTAAATTGGGAAATTCCAAGCACCATTCATTATCTGCAGCGGCAGGAACAACTCAAAATGATGTGATGGGATCAGCTTGATCATTTACTGTATCTACAGAGAGTTTGACCTGTTGGTGTTTTTGATCAACAAAGAGGTATGTCATTTCAGTTACTGTCTTTGACAGCATGAATAGTTCAGAAACTGTGTTGGTCAACCATGGATGTTCACTATGAAGAGAACTGGATACGGCGAGGTAGGGCTCCATTCAGTTTCTGTATATAAAATTATACCTGGGTTTTAGCCTATGATTCTGGGACCCATAGACCAGCTTTCTGCTAACATGAATAGATCATGCAGTTCTTCTTTCAACATGATAGTGGACCAAACCTGATGGTAAAACATGTTACTATGTTGGGCTTGAGATGCTCAAAAACATGTGTTTACCATTTTACAGCTGCTTCTTTTACAATGTAAGCTGAAAACATGACAACGTCATTGCTGTCATTACACAGTTTGGAGATGTCCAGGAAGTCAGTCAAGTCACCCAGAGGAAGTCTCCAACATGCATGTTCTTGACAAGCGCACACTCCAAAAAGTCCAAGGAAGCCAAGCCCCTTTTGGGGCCTTTCTCCGTGTTGCCAGGTTTGTGCGCATCCACCAGTCTTAGATCTGACCAAGACAGCAGCAATAGCAGCTTCCTATGTCAAATTGTCTTCAGAGCCTATTCTTGAGGTCAGTTTCCACAGAAATAGACATGAAGATGTGGACAAATACATTTTCCTGTGGCTGTAATAACATTTACTGAGTAGAACTTAACTCTTCTGTGAATTCACAGTCGCCGCACCCTGTCTGGTGGATCCGGGCTCACCTATGGCGCACTTGAATCCTGCGGTAGTAGCCGTGAAAATTCTGGCCAATCGCACTCATCAGTTTTATCTCCAAACAAGGGCATCTGTATTGTAATTAAAAATGCAGAGCTGCAGGCGGTGCTTTGACCAGACTCATTAAAAAGAAGATGATGCGTGCAGCTGTTGCCCCGGTTACCCTGTGTTTTTAGATCGGGGGAGGATTGATAAGGATGGACAGTGCTGAGGGAGTTATTAGCCGACTAAGAAGTTTTAATTAATCTACGACTTTTCACGGGACTGTGAACTGTTTTCAATGCGTCCATCTGCAACACACCTGTAATTAATCATTTTAATATGCACATAAGCACTGAGGTTTGTGTGGTCACTTTGCAACAGTCTGGTAATTGTTGCACAGAATGTAACCAGCTGCTGGTGTAATTGTGTCAATGACAGTGACTGCGCAACATCACTCCATGTAGAGAGTACAGATGGAACACATACCTGCTGCATTCAGACGGCTGTAGAGTCACCAGACTAAATGAACGTATTGGCTACTAACTAACAGTGATAGAAGTTTATGGACTGGCATCTACAAAATGTCAACATCACACCATAGACAGTATAAAATATGGACGTGACATCACCCACAGGTTTCTGAAGCTCAGTGTGGTGACTCTTGCCATCACCATCTTGGCAGTTCCGCCTCTGCCGTCTCTCAGGTAATCTGAAAATAGGCAAAGAGGTGGTGCATAGGTAGAGCTGAGGCGGGCAGAATGAAGCCACCTGTGAAGGCACCCACCTGTCAATCAAATCAGCCACACTCTTAATTGTGCAGAACTTTAAGCCTCTAAATAATTTGAATAATTTGAATTCTATGACAATTCACTCACAGTACAGTTGTCATGAACAGGGAAATTAGACATGGAGATTGACTCATTTTGTAGAATGCCTCAAGTGGCCATTTGAGGAACTGCAGTTTTGGGCTTCATTTCACAGCCACAAAGGTTACTGCTTTATTCACACACACACACACACACACACACACACACACACACACACACACACACACACACTGATGGCAGAGCCTTCGGTAGTAATATGGGGTTCAGTATCTTGCCCAAGGACACTTCCACATGCAGATTGGAGGGAGGGGGAGATCGAACCGCCGTTCTTCTGATTACTGGATGACCCGCTTTACCTCTGACACATGGGTGTGTCTTCACCAAATAATAAATGAACAAAATATTATACAGGCACTCTGAGCGGTTGTACTGCTCTGAGCAGGTCAGCCGGTAGACTATGGTGGCTTTACGACAGCGTCTCTGCTGTGAGAAGATGAGCATTTTTCTCATTTGGCTGAATTGAATTTCTTTAAAGGGCAAATCTGATCCTCTCCTATTTGCAAACAGCTATTTAAAATATCAGGATATCCCTAGCTAATAGCTTGATAACTCGATAGATACAGTATGTGTGTTGCTGTGGTGCATTGTGCAGTGTGTGTGTGTGTGAGAGAGAGAAAGAGAGAGAGAGAAAGCGATTGAACATAAAGGCAAATACAAGTGTATTATGGGATGAAGCAGACCACTGCAACTGCATGGCTGCAGGCCAGGAGCTGCTTTTCATCCATTCGTTTGACTAAAGACACGCTCCCTTTTTTCCACTCTGCTTTTTCTCTTCCACCTCCATCCTTTAGGCGCATCTTTCTTTTGCTACCACACACACACACACACACACACACACACGCACACCATTAGCCAAGCCTATGGAGCAATTGGCAGAGGTCTTATCCACACAAACATGTTCTCCACCACTCAATAATTCCCTATTACAATGGAATTTCTAATTCAAAATCATTTTCGAAAAAGTTAGATTAGATTAGATTAAATTAAAAAAATTAATATTCTATTCAGCACTTCCAACAAAACAGTGTTTTCATTCACTGATGTAACAAATCTGCCAAAAACTCAACACTTCCTACAGATGTTTCAAATAAAAAGCCTAACAAAAGAGCTAAGGATTACCACATTGCACTGAAAGGATTTAACAGGAAAACATCGACAGTATCTTAACAACAATAAAAACATGGAAATGGAGAGTGGAGGAATATAAGAAGAGAAACTGAAATATTAGGAAAGATATTAGACAAACCGAAATTTCTATGTCTCTGTTATATTAATAGTCTGCTTCTATTTTGAGATGTATTCACTACAGCACCTCGCATCCATATAACTGTCCATTTTTTGACATATTTACATATTTTCCAATGTGTAATGGTTTGTTAACAGAAAAAATCATTGCATGTTAAAAAGACAAATGAAGAAGCAAAACAACGACTTGACTGATCCACAGGGCACTGCTGGCATTTTGAGTTTGGTAGCAAACAAGGAAATGGATACAACCTGCAGTCATGAGGATGTACACACACACACACACACACACACACACACAGACACAGACACACACACACACACAATGATTTTTAAAGTGACTGTGCATGCTTTAATCATTCTTATGTCAGATGATGTTGCCTTTTTAGTTACAGTCCTCTCTGTCATGTCTGCGTGCCCATAGTTCAGTATGCTGTTTGTCAACTCCATTTTAAAAATGGTCCACTCAGCTTGCGGAGACTCTCAGGAAATGTTCTGATGTCCTAATTTGATCACAGTATTACCTTAGCGTGTCAAAATAACATAAAGACTGCTGTGGGATGACATGGCTATGGCAGCCAGTGACCTATTATGTTTGTTTAACCTCAGTCAGTTTCAGTAAAATTCCTAATTGTAATCTTGACAGAGGACAGATTTTTATTTTCAGTGGGACTGTGGTTAAAAAATGAGGTTAAAAAACTGCTGTTTTGTGTTAATATGGCTTTTTACAGGTTATTTCATTTTTAGTTATGTAAGTGAGTCCCTGTTGATCAAAAATACAATTCAATGCAATCCAGACCAGTTGTTGGGCTCTCTACCTTAGACCCAGTGCCTGAACTAGGGTTGCCCTCCGAGGCAAATGTACTTTGTGACTCTGGGCTATACAAATAAAATCTGATTTGATTTGATTTAATTTGATTTGATTTGCAAAATTGCTAAATTTCAGGTATTTTCAAAGTTGGAAACTTTCCATGGGAATTAACAGGAATGTATGGGAATAAACCAGGAATTTACAAAACTGAAGATTGGCCTTTAATCTTGACTAAAACAACCAGATTTCATGCAGGTCCACTTGAATATTTGCTATTCCTCAATCACATGCACATAGCACACTGCTTACTGCAGGGCTACTGAGGCCACGCCCCCTACCTGCACAGGTGATTTCTGTACCTGGACCACACTTTAAATCCTCAGGCCACACAGAGACTATTGAAGACACACATTAGAGCTGGTGGACTACATAATATTGTTCAATAAAATAATTCAAACTTGATAAAGTTCTACTTACAAATAAATCTGTTGAAATGTTTTTGAATTGTTTTATTTTGCATGTCTGCTTATGACAAAACAATGTTTAACAAATGTTTATATTTATATTTGGATATGACACGGTTTGTTTAAAGTACCTCCAATTTACAGTTAATTCCCATGAATTTCCATAATTCCCATGGAGTGTCCGAATTGGAATATTCCCAAAATTTCCCAGCTTAACTTCCCATGGAAAGTTTCCAGAAAGTTTCTGGAAATTTCTGCCCTTTTTTAAACAGTGTGTTCAGTCAGAAAGGAACAAAACAGAGTAGAGTGTGTAGATTGAAAAGATGTGAACAGATGCAAATTTGTCATGAAGACCCTGATCTATCCAAACTCTGTTCAGAAAACAAACATTTTAAAAGCTGTTCATCTTGCAGGCAGACGTGACAAACCATGTATTCAAACTTTTTACAAATCACCATCAACTGCACGATGTAGTTATTTCTGCTATCTTTGGATCCTTTTATTGAAATCAAAAGACGGAAAAAAACATCTGCTCAGTGCGCTTCATATCACTGTAGTAAAACAGTTTAAGGGTGAATATTTGCTTGCTATAGTCATGCAGGTAAACACATATGATCCATAAGTAAACTCAAGTAAAGAATGCAATGCAAAAAAAAAAAAACAGTTGTTGGATGTCCAGACCATCCTCCTGATCAGTCCTGTTTCCACAGCGACTGCTCACAAACCCGGTCTTTGATTTTGGGAGGGAAAGTAAACTGCCATGGCTTAATGCTAAAATCTGATATGATGTAGTCTTAAGTGAGGAAGTACTTTAATGATAGTGGGTTAAAGTGTGTGCATATATACATTGCTCTGCTGAAATAAGTCCAGGAGTGTCTTAATCCCCTTTAACAATCATTATTAAAGAGATAGCTTCATTTTTTCTGTGTGTGTGTCACAAATGCAGCAAAATGACTCCAGCTTCCAAGTCCAGCTTCGCTCTTAGATTAGTAAAGTGGCCTTCACAAGAAGCTCTGTTTTCAACTTTTTATTCAAATGTGTGTCTTAAGAATGCCCTGTTGAAAAAGTGACTCAGGTATAACCTTCAGATATCATGTCTCTAGTGGGGGTGGGTGTTAAAGAGTTAAGGGGATATTCAGGTGTTTTACAGTCAGCAGAGCTTATCACAGTCGGCAGTCCTCGGCACACCCCAGCCCCACGCAGGCTCCCTCTCCTCTTTGCCCAAATGAGGATTTTCTGGTTTCCATACTTGACAAAAATAGCCACTGGTAAACCTGAAAGATGCCAGCTTCAGAAGATCCCCTCAGAAACCTACGAGTGACACTGCACACACCCCGGTCCCTCCTCATTCTGTCTTTCTCAGTCACACCACAAGATGTCCTTCCTGTTTTCTCCTCCTGCCTTCCTATATATTATCTCATTATCTTTCATGTAGAAAAACCCAACTCTACTTCAGTCAGTGCTGGGATTTCTCATTTGTTCTCATGTGTTTGTGCCTACCATAAGCCTAAGAGTTGGCCTGGTCTTTTCCGAGCAGTTCCTGTGAGTAGGTTATGTGCAGCAGGGTTTCTCTTTAGTCTGGTTTCAGGTTTTAGATGCCAAATGTAACACAGAGACAGACACAACACTGTGTGCATGCTCTTTCAGCCTGGGGTCAGTGACTCATTCTGTTGTTGTAATTACAATGCATGATGCAAAAGTGCGAGTAAACATTTCACATGATTGGCAGATTCTGTAGACGTGTGGATTTCATAACTTGCTGCCATCCCTCAGGCATGTGTATGTCACACTAATCTAAATCACAATTTACATAAAATGATTAAACATGGCATTATGAAGAAAGTTAACGTGCCAGCCATGAACTACCAGGTCCCTGGTTCACCTCTGTAACTGCTTATTTCATCTCGTCTCCCTGCAAACATGACTAAAACATCACTCACACTGTCCTAACAAAGCTGTTATGCTTTTGGTTATATATAGATATGGATGTAATGTTACAATGTTGGATGTTCATATTATTTATTTAAGTATTAAAAAAGAGGTAAACATATGTAAAAGTAATCTTTATGAGCACAATGCTCAGGCTTCAGACCGTCCTGATTGTCACAGAATTCTCTGATTGACCATCAGCTCCAGACACACAAAGAACAGGGGCACCCCCATCCATCCGCTGCATTTAGTTAAGACTACTCTTAAAGTAATCCCTCTGTGGTAAAAATGTTCAGCTGCTAACAGCCAAACATCAACAAGGTCAACAACACAAGACATAGCAGCAGCTAAAATCACTAGTCCAACAGCAAGTTACATAATTCAAGAACAGATGCACAAACCACTAACTAGCTAACAGCAAGCTGCTAGCAAGCCAATCTGTCCACAAAGAAACTGTGTGAACCAACAGAGCAGCCCGGGACACCAGAGGGAAGGCCAGAACATCTGATCCCCAAAAACATGAACAAAGTCCTTAACACATTATGGTTTTGTACAGTAATCAGTGAGGCCCAAGCTCCAGAAAAACTGTGGTGGTGTCTATCATTTCTTCCAAACTAATTCTCGTCTCATTTGCCATCTGATGAACAGTAAATTCATCAAATTCAGTGTCTCGTATTGCTATTGCTAGTTACTGAAGCTGTGGTGCTTGTCGAACGCCGTGCCGTGGGTCTGGTTCTTGTTTTGGGGGTCCATTTACTTTGCGGCTCAGAGTTCTCTTTTGACTGTGTCTTAATGTGTTTGTGCAAATTTGTGGTGTTGCCACAGTATCTGATTTGTTTCCTGCAAACATCGCAGCTTGCAGCATTTCAGTCTGCACTCGCTGTAAAATACTTCCAAGCAGTCCTCTTCCTCTCTGCCATCATGCAGCCAGCAGTGCGCTGCTGCACGCCGCCAACAACCCACAGCATAGCAGGAAAGGAGGGGGAGGGGCAAGTGAGCATGAGCAAAGCGAGAGGAACGGTGTTACCCACTGCACAGCCACTCTGCTGTAAAGGGTGTTGTATACTGAACGTAGAGTATCGATCTCATCATGCAAGTATCGACCAGTATCGATACCAACGTTGGTATCAATACTATCAATATTTTAGATCGATCCACCAATCACATCCATCCATTATCTGTAACCGCTTATCCTCATCAGGGTCACAGTGGGGCTGGAGCCTATCCCAGTGAGAGGCGGGGATACACCAGCTCATCACAGGACACATAGAGACAAACAGTCATTCACACTCACATTCACACCTACAGACCAATTTAGAGTCACCAGTTAACCTGTTCAGGTTCATGTCAGGAAGCCAGAGAACCCAGAGAGAACCCACACAGACTTGGGGAGACCATGCAAACTACACATAGAAAAGTGAGGCGACAGTGCTAACCACTGCTCCAGTGTGCCGCCCCGTAGCTGTACCCCATAACAATCACATTCATGTAAAATCAAATTAAATCACACATGCATTCACAGCTCATAGTTCATAGTTCCACAGCTCATAGTTACCACAGCAGCCTGCTTCAAAATGCTTTCAGCTTAACCAAAAAACACAGACAGTTAAATAGATACGTCATTCTCTCTCATTTCAAGCTTCAATTTTTATTTTTTTTGATAGTGACAGTTGAAGAGTGACAGGAATGTGGGGAGAGAGATGGGGAATGACATGCGGGAAAGAGCCACAGGTCGGATTCAAACCCTGGGCTGACGTGGCAAGGACTGAGCCTTCGTACATGAGGCGACTGCTCTACCAACTGAGCTAAACACTGCCCCCCATACGTCATTCTCAATGCAAAATATAACCATTACAGCGTTTTCAAAAGGTTTGGAGCTGAATGAATGCTTGTCAGTTTGTGACACTGTGCAGGACAGACGGCTCAGCTCACTGAAGGTAAATGAAGAGAATACTGCTGGAGGAACCACCATGACCATTTCAGCTTGTCCCAGCATGCACCTGTTGGTCATGCACCATTGTGGGTGTGTTTGATTTGGGACCCCTTCACTTGGAGTGCTTGCTGGCTGGTGCATTAAATCAGTGATTAATTAAGGTGCATTGTTGCATTGTTGTGCATTTTTTTTGTACCGCTCACAAACTGCTAGGCTCGACCCTGTTGACCGCAGCCCCACCCCCCTGACACTTGGCTAAGTGAATCTGTACACACAGAACACGCGCTGTATCTTTTCCAGAGTGTCAGCTGAGCGTGACTTCTCTGGAGCTCTGTCCTCCAGCAGCTTCCTCCCTGCTGCAGCTGCTCATTGCACATCGTTCCTTTGCTTTGTTCTCACATGGTTTAACATTACTTTTTCAGGAGACTGTCATGATGCAGCTTGAAATACTTGTAATGAAGCAATACTTGTGATGAAAAAAAGAGTGACAAGACTAAATGTATTTTACTCCACTGTGACCAAAACAGTCATTGAAGTTCAAGATTTAACATTACTTTTTCAGGAGACTGTCATGATGCAGCTTGAAATACTTGTAATGAAGCAATACTTGTGATGAAGAAAAGAGTGACAAGACTAAATGTATTTTACTCCACTGTGACCAAAACCTCTCACAGTACCCACTGAGAAGAGGTCAAAGGTTATAGAGCAGGAGTCATTGAAGAGAAAAAAGGAAGATACCGTGTACTGCAGAAAAATGACACCTGATCCAGAGTTCAAGATTTTCTATTTGTATTTTAGGAAAAACTATTTGCTCTCCAATCTGCCCATTTTTGGAGGAACGTCACGCCAAAAGAGTGATCACAGGATCAATACCTAAACACACTGCCATCATTTGTAGTTCAACACCAAGCACTTTGAGTTTACATTGCACCTAAACAGCTGGTGAGCATGTGTGGCTATAATGTTATATAAATGCAAAGAGAAAATAGTGAAAGTGTTAGAGGTATCTCATGTGATAGAGTGCATTTGTTTTATTCCCCTCCTATCTGCATCTGAAGTTCAAGTGTAATCACACCATCAGCTCTGGAGTGCCATGTTTCTGACACCTCATTTCCCCGCTGGAGCTGACAGTGATGGATGGAAATTGTGCCGTGTGTTTCTCTGTGTGACTAGTGTGTGAGTATACATGAGTGTTTAAGTGCGTATGACACCTTGCTGCGTGTGTATGTGTGTGTGAGTGTGTGTGTGTTGAGGCTGCAGCCCGCTATGGGTTATCACTGCATGATGTCTTGGGGGCAAGAGAGCTAATAAGTCCCTAGATGACGGGAACAAAGGGAGACAGAGAGAGAGTTATATAAAGTTTGGAGCAGAGTTTTAACAGACCTTTATTGTGCAATTAAAAAAGTTTCAGTTAGCCCACACTGACACGCGAAGAAACCCCACTCACATTACCTATCTATCTTAAACAGGGAGAATTCAGCATGTAGTGGACTGAGATACAGTTATGAAGTTCATATTGTGATTGTACGGAAGCACATTGCATTCACTGGATAAAAAAAAAAAATAGACACCTGATCTTGTAATTACGAGGTCAGGAAAGGTGCCTCATTGGGCACTGCACTTCGGTAAAGTTAGAAAGATATTGGTACTTCCAGGATCAATAACTCTTAAGTAAAACGTTGTTAAAACACAAAACGCGCATATTGTCAACCGTAATAAGACAGACAACAACGTTGTGATGAACGTTAGGTTGTAGGTCGTTGTGATGAACGTTAGGTTGTAGATCGTTGTGATGAACGTTAGGTTGTAGCTCGTTTTGATAAACGTTAGGTTGTAGATCGTTGTGATGAACGTTAGGTTGTAGCTTGTTGTGATGAACATTAGGTTGTAGATCGTTGTGATGAACGTTAGGTTGTGGCTCATTGTGATGAACATTAGGTTGTAGATCGTTGTGATGAACGTTAGGTTGTAGTTCGTTGTGATGAACGTTAGGTTGTAGTTCGCTGTGATGAACGTTAGGTTGTAGTTCGTTGTGATGAACGTTAGGTTGTGGCTCATTGTCTGTCTTACTACGGTTGAAAATATGTGTTTTGTGTTTTAACAACGTTTCACTTAAGAGTTATTGATCCCGGGAGCAGAAGTGCCAATATCTTTTTAACTTTACCGAAGTGCAGTGGCCAATGAGGCACCTTTAGGAGATAAGGTGTCTCTTTTTTTTTATCCAGTGAATGCAATGCGCTTCCATATGATTGTTCAAGTAAAATTGAAGTTTATTGATTTAGTCAAGTTACAGAAATGTCTCCGATAACAGTCAGCCTTTCTTGTCCTTTACTGCAGACCGAATCAGACCTTCATTTGGAACAGGCTGTATATTAGAGACAAGCCTTCATTTTTAATTTCTCTGTCAGTTTTCTTTATACAGCCCAATATTACAAATCTGCCCTGAGGGGTTTTACAGCCTGTAAATATATATAAATGGAGCCAAAAGGATGTGAAACAACTTCCTGGTGCTGCCAGACAGACCTTAGCCGCACAATGAGAGGACTTTATCATGGAGAACTGGATATCAGACTACACACAAACACACAGATGGAGAAAGAGAGGGACAACATGCACACAAGCAGAGAGAAAAACAAATGGAGAGGCTGAGTCTCCTGGAGGACAAAGACCAGCTGATGGTCCAACACAGAGAAGCCAGAGTACACAGTACTCTATGATACCAAAAGCCGTACTAAGAACTAGTAATTCAAGCACCACAGTGGAATCCAAATCCATAATAAGCAGAAGATCATTCACCATTTAGGTAAATGGAATTTCAGCGGAGTGGCAGGCCCTGAAAGCAGACTGAAAAGGTTCAAATAGATTAGTGTTAAATATGTGAGCAAGCGGTTGTAGCACAACTCTTTGCAGTTCTTTTGAAAAGATAATTATTCTGAGACCCTGAAAGGTTTCTTAAGTAGGGGTTTAAGCACAGCTGTTTTAAAGCTAGTGAGTCATAAGTGATACATTAACAATATTCAGCACTGTAGGTCCCGGAAATGGACAAAGATCCTTAAAAAGTTTAGCTACTAGCGGATCGAGACTGTTTCAAGAGAGATATTGTCAAATTTTGTAAGAACTGAGATTATCTGGGATTCAACGCATTGTATTAGAGAGAACTGCTCATACTGATTCTGTAGACAAAGCTTGAGATGAACTTATTTTGCAATCTCATCTCATTCAAAAGTCATAAACTGTGAGCTGCTGACAGATGGCTGCTTTTAAGTAAGTTTACTGTAGCTTTGGGGTCAAAAAGAAATACAGATGTGTGTTTATGATTACTGATTAAGCAAGAGAGGTATTCTGCTTTAACAGCAATACACACTCATGCCATGAGAAAACTAGACTCTGCTCTGTGTTTCATTAGTGTATTAACCTGCAGAGCATTAAATAATCAAAATAAAATGACTAAAGTAGGCAAGAAAACAACTGGTGATGAACTTAGCCAATCACCCAAGTAGTAGCATGTTACATACCATCAATCCTATTTGCAACATATTATATTACTGTATTACTGCTAAATGTAATATATTACTGTAATGCATACCCCCAGCACTGGAGGCGAGTGGTACATACACCAGCAACAACATTACAAGGACAAGGCTAGTGTCGCCTCAGATTTAATAAGAAAGTGACCTGACACCATGGATGTGACAGCAGAAACAGTCAGAGCAGAAATCTCTATCCCACATGATAGAACAAAGTCAAGGGTGTTCCCACTGCAGTCAGTAGGTTCATACAAAAACTGAACCAAACCTGAAGTATCAAGAAATGCCAGAGAAGCTTTGAGGACTGATCTGGTCTACAGGGTACCCCAAGGTGGAATGATCTGAGTCTGTTGCCTTGGACAAAGCAATGTAAAGTTGATGGAGGTGGATTTAATTCAAGAGGCTCAAATGAGATGAATTTATTTTTTTATATAAACTTTGAAGGCTATATAGACTTACAGATTAAGGCAACACCTCTACCTATAAAAGTGTAGTCAGTGAGTGAGTGTAGTGGTAGTCATGTGGGGATGCTTCATTAAAGTGTAAGAAAACATTTGGTTTTTAGCCCAGTTTCACATAAACCAATAAGATACAGACCATG
Source organism: Larimichthys crocea (assembly GCF_000972845.2). NCBI lineage: Eukaryota > Metazoa > Chordata > Actinopteri > Sciaenidae > Larimichthys > Larimichthys crocea. The sequence continues at coordinate 23,638,623 of NC_040025.1, forward strand.
CAGAAGAATTCAGTCATCTATCAGAGAGGCTCTTTTGGTAGACAGTGATGTGATACTTTTACTGTTACGGGAATTTTAAAGAAAAACCCTTAAATAAGGAGGATTGGATTCAAAGCATCAAAGTTTAAGTTGAATTTATTATTCTTGTACAAGAGGAGCGTTTCACAGTGCAACACACTAAAGGGGTTACAGAGAAAAAGGCTAACAGAGGAGCGTTAACAGTTGGTTCTTATACATTTTCCTGAAGATGGGCTGTCTCAACCTCTGTAAATTGTTAACAGTCAATTTGCATATAATGCATTTAAACAGCTTACTTCAACATATCACCTGAGTGAGTAGCCAGTATGTCCCCAATCTTGATGTCATCTCTCTGACCTGTCCCTAGGCCCCATGCAAACTCAACACTCAATTCAGCATGTGTACATCGGTGTAGCAGTACAATACAATACCACAGAAATACTGTGAGAGTCTACAGTGATGCTAGCAGCTCTGTGAGGCTGTAGATTACTTTGAACTATTCTGTCTGAACTATACTAATCAGTAAGCTAACATGATCGTAGAGAAAATGCTAAACCCCTGATGTTTAGCAGGTAATGTTTCGGCAGCCCATTTGCTAAATTCAGGTTGACCCATTATTATGACAAGTCATTCTGAGGAGGACACAAAAGTCTGCACCATTTTGGCAATTTGAGGAGGAGAATGTAGAAAATTTAGTACCTAATAGTTATGACAATGAGCACTGTGTAGATACAGCCCCTGTGGGAGAAACTGTTTTAACTAACCAATGAGAAAGAATTGGGTCTAGTGAGTTGGGCCAGCTTAGTGTGAAGTAACTAAAAACCTCTAGAGTAATTTGTTCCAGAAGCTTCAAGTTCCATTCCTGTGGCTAGCATGGCTTAAGCTGAACTTATTGAATATAAATGCATCAATTCATCTTAGAACCATAGTCATCTCAGAGTCTCAGAGTCCTTGTTCTGGGCATAAGGCTTTGGTCACACACTCACATACCCACAGAAAACTAAAATGATCTGCACCAAGCAGAGCTGCATGTGTTTGGCTGACTCATGTGTTCAGTGGTAACCTGATGACTAATGCTCTAAATGCATTGGCCAGCTTTCAGCTTTCTTCTAACTGCAGTGTGTGTCTCAGTGTAATGAATGAATCAGCCCTAGCAAACCAACTATAAGGAGAACACATACCCCCATACTTCATCAGCCTGGTCATCATCTTAATCCCATTACACTTTATTCCTCTAGATCCTAAAAAGAATTCTTGAATGTTGCTGTAGTTCAGCGAGAACAGCAGCTGTTATGTGTAAATCTCATATGTTCTGCAGAAATATTTGACCGATTCTTCTCCTTACTGCACTCCATGGCAGTGCGAGTCCAAAAGTTGTCTCCAGACCCCGCCCTCCATCCAAGTGACCTCCATGATGAACTGATGCAGTGGCATGAGCTTCAACTTTACAGGTTCAAGGTTACAGGTTCCTGAGTAAAAGCCTCAACCTAAGAATTGATTATGGGGTTCTCCTAAAAAACCTACTTGCACCACTCCTTTACTATGTGACTTACATCATACTAAGCCCTAAGCTGGTCAGGCACAGTATCAATTGGGTCTGTTAAATCCTGGTTGTTGGTTTCATTACATCATCCCATGATGAATTTGTAGTTCGTGATGGCTTTGGGGAAGTCCTTTCTATTCAGCCTACAAACATCATTGACAATGGAGATGAAGGAGAAAGGTTGCCTGCATACAGTTGGTGGTGTGACAGCAGATAGGCTTTCATGATCGGAATATTCCAAACTGAGTTCAGTCTGTTCCTGTGCCCCATCCTTCTGTGTACACACTGAATGCTAGGCAGTACCAAACTACACCCACACCCACAGCATGTTAGCACAGCTTGATCCTCCACCTCACTGGCTTTTTGGGCATATACTGTTTCCACAGCAGTCTATGATCAAACTTAATCATTGCCTCATCAACAGAAAAAGGCTTGCCGTGGATGCAGGAGCTTGGTAAAAGTTTCCTCCAGGGTGCAGAGGAAAGGTCTCATCTTATACAACTTCAGATTCTCTGGTGGAATCAAGATCTGACACACATGTATTTGTGGAGTTGCTCAAAGAGGTTATGGGTATCTTCCAGGAAATAAAAAGTACTCTAAGGGCCTCATCAGTGGACCAGTAGTCAACCAGTGCTATGAATGCTCATGAGGAAATTAAAGATTTCATTTCCTTGTCTGTGTAAAGCATGAGGCAGAGGAATTTGCTGCTCACAGATTTGTGTAAAACACCAAATCAGTGAAAAATAGGCACCGACAAGTTGCAGAAATAAACTAAGAACATCCCCAATGTTGTCTGAGGACCAGACTCTGCGGTGCAGGGCTGAATATCTGGATTTGGTCTCTTTGAACTCCTGGCCCAGTTGGTAATGCTCCCTGGTGACTCTGCCTTGCCCCTGTCCTCTTCTGTACACTTGTCCTCTACCTCTTCCTTGTCCTCTCCCTCTTCTGAACTTTCTTCTTCCTTCCCAGCTTCCATTTAGTTAATTCTCTTCTCCTGCCTCATTGCGCTCTGCTTGTACTAGAACCGAATCCTTCGTATCCCTCCCTTCTCCTTGTTAATTTTCTTCATCTGACACCTGACTTCCTTCTTCACTTCCCTCACTGCTGGAATTTTCACATTTAGGCAGGAAGGAGGCAGGAAACTCAAGGCATTATTACTGTAAACAACAACCCCCCTCAAGATGATGGGTATGTGATGATCAACTTCTAGCGTATGAAGCATGACAATAAAACTTCCAATGCAAGAACTAACTAACTATTATCTAAGCTGCAAAAGTGATGACAAACTCCATGTGCAATAACAAAGTAAAATCAAACAGTGAGCCAATAATAGTACTATTTATTTTTACCTGGGTGAACATAATATAAAACAAAAAACTGTAATGATGACAAACAATCCAAATGTTTAATGAGATATGCACTGGATTCTAGAAGAAGGTAAAGTAACAGCAATTAGTTTTACAACAAAAATGTGATATGTAGTATCTGCTTTCATTAGCCTAGTCAACAGATCAGTCTATAATTAAACTATATTTTCTTTTTATAACAAAATTTTATTTAATTTTATAACAAATTCACAGATCTACGACAATTCTCCCATTTTACTTCTAAACGTTCAGAGTCTGACAACAAAATAGATCCTCAGTCATAAAAGATAACATCCCACACAGCACAGGTTTTAAGAACACACAACAATACAGCTTCATAAGAAAAGCTTCCAATTTATAAGAGAAAGATCACTGGAACGTGGTCAGTCTTCCCTGCTGACTCTCAGCAAAATGCCCCGTGAAAAACAGCCTCTGTTTCCAGCACTGAGAGCCGGGTAAGTCCCTCTGTTTATCTACGGTCATTATGTGATGACATTTCGAGCACCCTGCATTGTTGTACCAACAGTAATGAGGTAGTAGGTAGTGTCCTTGGCAACTTATATGAGGGAAGATCTTTGAATTTCATGGAAAAGACTTGTCGACTCTTTGGCGAACTGCCTCCTGGAAAACAAAGCCTCTATCAGTGAGAGCTGGGTAAGTCCCCCTGTTTACTGATGGTTATTATGTCATGTGATGTGAACAAAACACTTGAACTTGCAACACATGTTTTCTATTGATGGCAACTCAATCTATTTACAGTCCAAAGCTGAAGACTTTCTATGTTTGGATACACTTGGGGAAATGACAGGTGCTCTGGTGCTGCAGGTAAATATAGAATGGATGCTCTGAGGCTGAGGGGTCAAGACTGTTATACCTGACCAGGGAAAAAATGATTAAGGTAAGTATAGTCTGCCTGTCTCAACCAGAGGACAGCATCTGTTTAACTGAAGTCCAACTTAAATCATATATTTTTGGTCTGCTACAACATAGATGATGGTATCTGCTCTGTGAATCTCTTGTCCTGTGTTCTTCTTTGTGAAAAAATGCACAAACATAAATGGAAACATTTATATTTCAACTAATTAGCGGCTGGGGTGTGTAAACTTACCTGTAAATGTTACGTGGGTTACTTTGCGTTGCGTTAGATGCTTTTCTGGTTCTTACTCTTCCAAATCACTGCTAACAACACACTCTCTGCCATCACATGTAGGCTACAGCACTATGGCAGTCTCCCAACCGCTGACAGACACCAACACAGCCTCCAGCTGGCCGAGATGAAAAGGAGCATTTCTGTTATTTTTCTGCTATTCTGCAATTTGAAGGTCATGATTCAATTTCATTTTTTATTTTAATCAGGCACTGACGGCTATCGAGTATTGATTTATAAAGATCAACAGGTCATTTGTGTCATGTAGCCCAACATGCTGACCCCCACTGGTCAGTGCAGCAAAAACTTCTCAAAACCAAGATGGCCGACAGGAAGCCTGAAGGCCTGAAACATTGAGCAGCTCAGGAATATCTTGGCAGTCCTTCCACAGCAGCAGACCACTGCAAGTAAATGAAATTTGGCAACATGAAGTAAAAACTAATAAGATTTTAAATTGGAAGCAAATTACGATGAATCATCTGTTTATTAAAGTCATGCATCAATACTAATACTGCAACTGTGCTGTTCTTGAAATGCTTCATCTGCAGTCAACTTTTCTGGCCGTCAATCAATGAATTTACTGTGTTATTTGAAATGCAAGCAACAGTTTCACATTTCAATATAATGTACTCAAGTACAACCCCACCGCCCACTCTAACCTAATAATCATACAGTTAAATGAATACCTGCTGTCGAGCAAATGATCCAAACTGTAACTTTATTCTGGTTCATTTTTGATTTAGAATCAATCGATCAGTCAGTTTACTTCTTGTTAAAAAAAGAAGAGAAGAACCCACAAAGTCGATTTAGTGACTGCAGACAATGTGTGGACCACCTGGTGAAACCTAGTTGAGCTCATGTGGGGTTCAGGTGGTTCAGGTGAGGCCTGCATTGTTTTATGTTGCAGGTGAAGGCATTCAGGTTATGTTGTGCCTCCTCTACAGTAAATCATTTATCAGTACTACGTGCCATAACAGTTGCACCAGCAGATTTTTTTGCTTAAGCATTTAACTTGATGTCAAAGCGTTCCCTCTTTCTTTCTGTCATCATGCAGCACTGCTCTAATGTCATATCACTCGCAGCTGTATTAATATTTTCTGTTTTTGGTCCTCTTAAGACAACGGACTAGGGATGTAACGATACATCGTGACACGATTAAAATCGGTACAAATGCGTGACGACTCGCATCGGTTGACAGAAAAAATGAATCGCGATTCTTGGCGAATGCGAGAGAAATAGGATATGTTGTTTTTCGTCTTTTTTTAAATTAGAAATAGGTTACGTTGTGGCCGCAGCTTCCGCTGCCGCCTCTGCCTTTCTGTGTCACACACACACACACACACACACACCTACACACATGCGCAGTAGTGGTAATCGGTGTCAGGCCTGACTGTACCGTAAATGATACCATAACACAGACCCTCCAGGAATTCAACTTCAACGCAACTTCAGTGAATCCCCGTGAATTCAGGGCGGTGTTGCAATTTTAACCAATCACCACAACTTCCGCGCAGTCTGCCCGGGGGATTAAACTCGGTCAGGGACGGCCGCACGGTGCGGGAGGATCCCCTCGTGGGTCCTCTCCCCGGCGCTGAGGTTTACAGCGCCCGGACCTCGCCGTTTCCCGGGGCCGTGGACTCTCATTAAAGGGTAAATGAGCTATCATCTTAATTGTTTTTATTTTCAGTTAGCTCATACTTGAAGCTGAAAGGTAATGGTCAGATCAGCTGCATGCTGGCAGCCCTAATAAGAACACAAACTGCTTGAGAGTTTCTGTAAAGAGAGATTTTTTTCCTACAAATAAAAAGATAATTTTATTTGGTCATATTTTGTCTGTAGCTCATTTTGATTTTAAAAAAATCGTGAAAAAATCGTATCGTGAACAAAAAATCGTGACTCGAATCGAGTCGTGAGTTGAGTGTATCGTTACATCCCTACAACGGACACTGTTTCATTTGTTGTTTTTACTTCAACAGAATAACTCTAAGCTTTACACTGAGAATTTCTACTCTACACTTGAATCATACATTTCTGTAATTATTTTCTGTACACGTGCACATGCTGTAAGCATATTTTACATTTTCTTTTGCTGTTAATCATTATAAATTAAAACTCCCATGTTTATTTTTGTCACTGAAGGTTTAAAATCCATCCACAGTTCATACAGTATAAAACTGCCTTCTCTCACTGTCCACACACGCTGCCGCGAGCTGACTCTGAAAGTAGAGACTATATACAGTAACTATATATTACTATAATACTATAATACATTTCTTTCACTTGTTTTGTTGCCGCAGTACTTTATATTCATACTTACATCAAACTATATGTAAGCTTTTAGCTTATGTCATGTTCACATGGGGCCAACTTCCTTTTTTATTCTTGCCCCGCCCATCTATATGATGTCATAATGTCATACCAGTGAGGGCATACATTTTTGATGATGATGATTTGATGATGTAGTTTTATAGCTGGGGGTCAGCATAAATATGATTTTTGTTTTTTGTTTTACTCATCAGGCAATACAATTGACCCTTTACTGTCCCACATATGATTCCCCTCATGGTCACTGTTCTGACATAATGCACACATCATTTATCCTTGTATGATTTGAAATATCAAGATTATTTGGATTTTTAAATCTTTTAGGTGATCTAAACATCTGTTTGCATATTATGGCTATTATTCATTTTATTATGTATTAGTTGGTTTGCCTGTAAGTATATTTTTTACCTACTGATGAATCACTGAACATACATAAACTATACACTTAAAATGTGGACTACATACAGCTCTTCATATTTAATGAAGTAAATAATCATATAGATAATTTAGCTTCGGTATAAGCTGCCAGTGCTTGTTCCCATTAGAGAAATGAAGTTTTGAAAGCCAAAATAAATGGTCGAAAAGTCGGACACAGAGCGTCTCCCCACTGTGCAGAGCCAGCAAACATTTCAACCCAGCTATTCCAATTTACTCCCATAATTGGCTGTCTGTGCAGAGAGAAAGTGGCCATATCTCAGGGTTTTCCTCCGCCAGCCTGACGGCTTGTAATTAGAGGAGGGAAAGAGTCTGTCCCCTCAATTAAACAACAGTGCGGCAGGAAAAAGGACTGCCCTCTTTTTTGTAATACGGCAGCACGTAATGAGCTAAGCGGCATGTAGAGTGTGTGTGTTTGTGTGTGTACATAGGGTAAATATTGGCAGTTATTTAAGCTGGTAGAAGTACTCGATGAACTCATTTGTGAGAGCTGGATGGAGACTAAAAGACACAGAAGAAAGCTCTTCTTTTTTCTCAGCTCTTAAATTGATGTTTTGAGATTTTCCGAGTGATTTTTTTTTTCCAGGTACTGGAAACCAGTGAACCCAGTGCTGATCACATGACAGTCTGCAGGATTTAGCCTAGCTTTTATCTCAGTGTGAAATGAAAGAGGCTGTCTGGAGCATTTAATTATAACGCAACTGAACAGTTCTGATAAATTTACCAGAGGAGCTGCAGCACAGTGATGTAACCTGTGATGTAACAATGAACACAGACAATATAACTACTGGAGCATAGGTACAGTATATTCAGGATAATCAAATTTTATGTTCAATTGCAAATGAAAAGACAATACTGAGATACATCACATCCTGGTAAGTAAACTCTATCAAGAACAGGAAGTCGTCAGAGAAGGAAGAGAATGCAGAAAGTCTTCTGTTCCAAAATGTGTGTATGCACATGTACTCATGCTGCAGAGCACTGGACCTCGAGGACATTTGAACACTCTCACTGCTTTAAAAGAAGTCAGAAAGTCAGAGCAGCATAATTGTGTGACACAATTGTAAGTTGTGATGACCGCTGCAGCCTCTAGAGGCCACTTGTGGACACTTTAGATAAGTCCTGGATTCCTGCAGAACATTGTTGTTGTTTTCACGGTTTTGTAATGCAGACGCTCTGCAGAGATATTTCACATTAAAAGCCTCCCAGCCTCTTAAAGGGCAGAACCCCCCGTGGTCTTGGGAGGGTTTTACTGTCATACATCTGCAGGAAGTGTTGAGTTTCACTGGCTGTGGTTTAACCACACTTAAGCATCCAAGTAGAAGTCAGTACGTAGGTATGACATGACTCTGTTGTACTGATGGATTTGGTGCTGTTAAACACACAAGCAGTATGCTAAATTTAATAATTCCAATTCTTCTCAATGTGCTTATTTATTCAGACAGCCATTATTTTAACACAGGCTTTTACTGGGGAACACAGTATTTGTCTGTTTCTGAGGTCCTTATTACTCTGATGACGTGCTGACACACTCTTTTTAATATTTGTGTTTGTGCCACAGACAGTGACTTTCCTCTGCAGTGCAGAGCCCAGCTTCTCGGTGACTGTGATACGTGTAACTGTATTTGTGTATTGAATGTGTGAGTGTACATCCATTTGTTGCTGTGTGGTCTTTTACTTGCCACGCATGGCATAGCAAGGCAATTGAACACTGGCGGCGACAGTCATTCAATCTGCTTGTGGAACCCAAATGTCAGCAGCAAAGGCTGAGACCTAGAGCTATGAAATAATGTAAAAGCACAGTGCGTGTGTTCGGCTGGGGAAATGTCCGCTACTGACTCAATAATGCCGTAGATGCTGGCCTGCTGTGTTCAGCTAACCCCGGCTTCGGGGTGACCATCAAAGACCACATTACAGATTTATTAACTTACTAATGCAATTTCAAAAGGATCATATCAAATGAGCAAAGGAGTTTCTTTCTTTCAGGTCAGTAAGCTCTTGTGTTTTGCAGTAACTGCATTACTGAAAATGTAACCTTGTCTTTGTATGTTACTGAATTGTTTTAAATTGTTACATTGTGGGGATAATACAATCACTATGTGGATTTATGTTATTTATGAATGAAACACTATGTTTACGTAACACATTGCAAGGAGGGTGGATGGCGGGAATACAAAGAGCAGGACTGTCGTTTCCAGACACCAGTCTGTGGTTTAAGGCAACAAGAGCACTTTGGTTGAAGCTCCAATGAAACAGGAAGCAGAGTGTTTCAGAGTGTTTCCTGCACTTGTTGTGGATATTGAACGCTGTTTACAACCCCCACCGCTATGCACGGCATGTGATGTCAGCGTCTACATTCCAGCATCCTGGGACTGCGTCAGTTCCGTTAGCTACATGGCTGACCAAGCTAACGATGTTTAGTGGTTCACTACTTACCAATATTACCATCCATAAATCAAGTCTATAAATCACCTCGGTTGGACCCGGTCCAATCCTGCTGCTGAGTCCATTTTTTGTGGCCTGCTAACGGCACATTCAGTTAGCAGCAGTTAATTAGATGTTAGCTGCTTTAGCAAGTGGTTAGGTTAAAGCTATCTATTCTTCAGGAAACTCTGTAAATCACAGAGAGTTGAAGCTGAGCAGCAAATATATTGTGTATAAAATCTGATCCAGTTTCACCAAAATCACTGAATGAAGTTGCAATTGTTGGTCCGGGTTGGTCGGTGACAAAAAGCTAAAGTTCTAAAATCAGCCAAAAGTGAAATTCAAATGCAACATCCAAATAATTATCAATAGTGGGAGATATTTGTAGCTGTTCAAATGTCAAGATGTGGACCTGAAGCGATCGACAATACTAAATATCAATGTACATATGTGTATGTTTTCATCTATAAAAGTGGTTTGAGGGTTTATATTCACTATAAACTTCATTTTGAATGACACTAGGTTATGGTTAGGGAAAAACTGGGATTTTGGTTAAATGTTGCTAAAAACTCTTGAGCCTGAAGTGACTGCTGACTTTTTCTATACCATGAGTCCATTAGCTTTCCATAATTCGGAGCCTGAACAAAACTATACGAATTAAAATGATGCTGTAGTCACTGGAGTTGCAAGATCATATATTTGTGCAGAAAACAAATGAAAGATATTGTGAACATTTTACTGATACATTCGGTATCAACATTTTTGCAACTTGCAACATAGGTCTATGTTACCAGAAAACATAATTTGGTCAGGATTACATTGAAAAAATATTTGCAAATGAGTATAAGCATAACTTCTAGGAGACATATCTTTCCAATGACAGGAACAGGATTAACACGTTTATTAAGGAGGGTGCTTCTTTAATTGGGCTGATTCCTGATACATTAGAAGTTTTTGCGGAAAGAAGCAGAGGGAGAGTTCAGACCAGACCTCAGTTTGAAATTCACCCCCTCCTGTACGCTGCGTTGAATGATGATGCTGAGATGCTCCACAGAATGATTTAGAAAGCCTTCCATGTTCACAGCTGTGAAACTTTTCAATGTTATGATACTTGATACAGTTGTATCTTCAGTTATTGTGCATTCCCTCTGCATAGTTATATATCTGTCTATTGATCTATCATTTCTCATTCCTATTAACAAGAAAATGCTGACATATATACATTATCAGTGCATATAAATAAGATTTTAAATGAAGACATTTTGACTTTGTCACAGGAGTTAATACTACAGCATTCCAAAAAGTCAACCTGTTTTTTTTTCAGACTTGATAAACATGTCACTAGTCTCTATTCTTATTGACTACATTTAATAAGCAGAGAAGAAATATTTTTCTATGTCAGTTTACCAGTTATGACATCGATAAACGTCAGGAGAATGTTTAGTGTTAATATAAAAATATGTAATAACACCATTAATTCTTATGTAAAGAATGAGGAGTTTGCATTAACAGCCAATTGGCTGTTGGCTGCAAACAGGCTGCAAACAGGAGCAGATATGCAGGGAGGCCTCTCACTAAAACATAATGAAATGTAACATTGAATATTCTTAATAAACAGAGAACATTGGGAACAAAGCTCTGTCGCCCTGTTTTAGCCCAGCAGAGCAGCAGAGACTGACTGAAACACAGGTCGTGTCCTCTCTGACTTCTGATATATATAAATCAGAGCATGTCATGTGCAAATAATATGTAAAATAGAGCTTCATGCTGCACAGCTGAATTGATCTGCTGTCACATCACCTCTTGTTAAGATGTTGCGCAAGAGTTTCATGGAGACAATGGCGGAACTCATTCCTAAAGGAGGTTTGATGAATGACACTTTTGGACCATATTATACTGTTCATTATAATACATAAAAAACAAGGTTATTAAAATACATGGGAACTTTTAAAAAAAAAACTACAATGTCTCATCAATTTTGCATTTACCCCTGAAGTCTCCTCAACCTAAGGATCCTTTCCGTGGGTTCATCATTAAACCTGATTGAGAGTTTCAAGATTTCCAAAAGTACGCTCATAGCGTAGCTTCAGTAAAAAATTACAACAAGCAGTGCAGTCTATATGTAATGTTGGAATGAAATGTTATTTGTAAATGTGTCACATGCCACAAACACAAGTCTATTCATCTCCATTCCCCATTGGGATGAAGGGAGGGACCTCAAACCTTCAGCAAATGAAACAGAAACTATGTGAATGATTGAATCCCACTGCCTGTAAGAGTGAAACTACGTTCATTTGTGATTTCAGCTTGATTTCAGCCTGACGTATGCACGGTAAAATCAAATGTGGCAGGAAACATTGTCAGCGTCTCCAAGTCAGAGGCCATGGGACTGAAAACGGAGCATTGACCACCTCAGGTTGGAAGTGTGTCGCTTTTAGTTTAAATACCTCTGGGTCTTGTTCACATATGAGTGTAACAAGCTGTGAGGGTGAACGAGCAGATTGGTAGCAGGGCAGCAGTCATTTGAACACTGTACTGGACTGTTATGGTGAAGAGGGAGCTGAGCTTGAAGGTGAAACTTTCACTTTATCAGTTGATTTATATAGCTGTAGGTACTGACCGAAAGAACGAGAGCTCAATTGTATTGTAACCAAAATGAGTTTCCTTCAGAGTGTCTGCAGTCACCTTTACTCCTTGTGGCAGAAAGTCTCTTAGCTCACAAGGCTGAAGCTTGTGGGCATACTCAGCATTGAGTTAGCGCTTTTATATTAAGCTCCAATTATGCAGTTTTCTCCTCTTTTTGCCTCTATGAAAGCACCAAAAGAAGAAGTTCATTTCCCAAATGACTTGTTTCCGTGCATTGTTTTGCTCATTCCAGTCATAGTAATTGACTTCAGTGATCAGCTTTTCTTCCATTTACTAGGTAGCAGAGTTAAAAACAACTGTGCCTGTTTCCAGAGGGACTCAAACCAGTAAAGTAAGTCATGCTGCTGGCCTTTGATCCATCCGTCCATTATTTGCATGCTTAAAGATTTGGGTAATCATTTCGATTTATCTGGTTGTCTCCATTCATTTTTGAAGTAGTGCTGAATAATGTCAGTGCTCCTCTTAGCTGGTACATGGTGTTTGATTGGTGTGTGGTATAATGTGTGCTGTGCCAGAAGGAATATCCAGCATCTTTGTATAGTATCCAGCATCTCACTGTAGTATGGGTGCCAGTAAGACTGCAGGGATGATTCATATTTCTGTCCTGTCACTGACTCTCCTGCCTCTAGGCAACATCACAGAGTTTTTGTACAGCCGTGCTTTGCAAGCAATAGTTAGTGTAGACTGCAAGCTAGCTAAAGTTACATCATTAACTCCCCACAGATGTTTGGTGTAGTTTGTGCACTTTGGATGGAGATAAAAGGCCAATGGATTGGACGGCAACAACAAGAGACATTCCTCCAACGAAGCGACAGGACACCACAGGTTCTCTGGCTGCTCAAACTAAATCCTCGTAGGCACTTTTTGTTCCTGTCACTGGCATCTTTGTGGTTTTTCGTGCATACTTCTGCCCGTCTAATAGTCCCGCTCTTGTTTCTTGATGAGTGTATATTCTTTCCTTTTTTTATTTTCCTCCTCATCCACACTAAGCCCATCCAGCAAATCCAAATTAACAACATTTGACTGTTTGGTGCAGTGATACTGATGTAATTTGGTCACAACGTGTGTGTTTGCAGAGAATTTTAACAGGTCTGAGCCAATCCTAATCAAGAACCTGAAGCACAGAGAGAGAGAGAGAGAGAGAGAGAGAGAGAGAGAGAGAGAGAGAGAGAGAGAGGGGTAAGTATTGCTCTGGTTAGAGATCCTCTTCGATAGGACAGCAACATCAGCATTCCTCATTCCCATCCTCTACCATCACTCTATCTCAATCCAGCCTCCACTCTATCTCTCTACCAGTATCACCACTGTCTGTTTTTTTCCTCCTGTGAACACAGACATGAACACACACACACACACACACACACACAGACACACACACACACACGGACAGCCCTCTCTCTGTGGTGAACTAGCTGCTATTGATTGAATCTGAGGAGATGTCTGAGGAGGAGAGTACTGTTCAGGGCACGGGGAATAGACTACCCTCAGCTCTCAGCTAATAGATAGCACAGATTGCCTTGGTGTGTGTGTGTGTGTGTGTGTGTGTGTGTGTGTGCGTGTGTGTGTGTGATAGTACAGATTGCCTGGCGCAAGCTGTTAGGCAGAGAAGCCTGTCTTTTCACAGGCTCCATTGACTGAAGCGCAGCGTGGAAACGCTTCAAGCTTGATGATAGGGCCGATAACAGGCCTGATGTGGCTGAATGAGCCCCGCCGGAGCCCAGCGAGCAGGGAAATACGATTTGGTAAATAGTGATGGTTACTTGTGTGAGACAAATAGCCCATTTGGTCAATAATCAAGACAGCTGCCGGGCAAAAAGGTAGGAGGCAGACTGGCTCAAGCCAGACAAAGAAGTGGATCGGCAAAACAACACAGATTCTTAAAGATTATGAAATGTGTTTTCACAAGAAGCAGACTGAAGCAGTCAGGATTCTGATGGTAAACTCATCTGTGTCTCCCTGGATGTCCCCAGTATGCTTCAAATGAACTGGATCATACAACCTTGTATCAACTAAAGGCGACGTTCCAAATAAAGGAAAAGCTTCTGTCAGCCTGGCTGCATCACACTCTCTACCTGAGCAGCACCATGTCTTTTGCATGCCTTTACAGACTCAAAGCAATGAATCACACAAATAGAGATAACAGCACACACTTTAGACAGTCTCTCCTCAAAAGTGTTACACTTGGTTGCACAAACGTTCATGACTAGTTGTGTAATGAATCCAAAAAGAGAGTTCACTCTGCATACTTCCACACCGAGCCAATCACTGTATAAACCAGCACGTGTGACAGATGATCTGTGATAGGAAGTTGTTGGACTGAGTCCCCGCCTTGGGTTTCACACACCATTGGACAGTATGAGCTCTTAGTTGAAGCATGGCTGTCACCATATATTCACTGCCCTATTAAGAACTAGAGACATTTAAAAAAATAATAATAATAAAACCAAATAATGCTTAGTTTTTTTTTTTTTTTTTTTTTTACTTTTGTCACATTTTTTTGTCAAATTAAAACAGGGTTTGTAACTGTACACTGAGCTCCAACCACAAAGTAAGAAATTAATGATTACAAATGAATGTGTAATATGTGTATTATATAAGATAGACTAAGATGAACTTTATTGATCTCACAACATGAAAAAATACTTGTCCTAGCAAATCATAGAACACAAGGTGGATAAGACACTCCTAAATACAAATACACTAATACGCACCTCTACACTATATGGATATGCATGCATGAACAGGTTTTTAAATACACACATGGTGTGTCGCATTATAATGAAATATACTGTGTATTAAAATAGATGTGTACATGAGTTAATTGCACAGTGTAAATAAATACAACTGCAAGAGATAATAAGTAATATTACAAGATTCTAAAAATACATACATACATTATCTGTAACTGCTTCTCCTCATCAGGGTCACAGTGGGGCTGGAGCCTATCCCAGCTGACTTTGGGTGAGAGGCAGAGTACACCCTGGACAAGTCACCAGTTCATCACAGGGCTCATAGAGACAAACAAACATTCACACTCACATACACACCTACAGACAATTTAGAGTCACCAATTAACCTGTTAAGGTTCATGTCTTTGGACTGTGAGAGGAAACCAGAGCACCTGGAGAGAACCCACACAGTACCGTCAGCTGCAGGTTTTGCGGACAGTTCACATTGTGCTGTATTGTATTCATCCACTGGTTATAAATGACCAAATGACTGACCCTCTTCGTAAATGACTATATATATATATATAGGTCCTTTTAAAATGTGCACCTTCAGTAGGAACCAATGGGCTTAGGGAAGTTAGAGAGTACAGAGAGATGGCCTAACACATAATGAATATCTCTTAATGTTTAAAATGAGGCTGTATTGATTCAAAGAGCAAGCAGACGTAATACAAATGGAAACAAGTGGTGGAAGCACAAACAATTAGGAAAGCAAATAAGTGGGGATGAATCTGTTTTTCATGAAGTTAAAGATTTTTAATATAAACAAATCGGTTCAATGCCTTATTCCACATTCTCTACAGATACTTAGAATAATTCATTCAACTTGGAAAAAGGGTTCTAACAAAGAAAAAGGGAATTGTTCCAAAGCAGATAGTGCTGAACATCCAGTATGGCTTACACTGTGAAATAATAGCTATAAAGTAAAGTGCTGCTATAAATACATAAAATGACTGAAACACAATAAAACACATGACAGACATCTTTCTTTCAGACAAATACCACCACACACACACACACACACACACACACACAGACAAACACACAGTGAGCTTGTGAAAGTTGCAGGTCAGTGACTCTTGAATCAAACCCTCTCAGTCCATTTATCAAAAAAACACACTGATTCGTCTTCTCTCTCTCTCTCTCTCTCTCTCTCTCTCTCTCTCTCTTAGTGTATCCACACTCTCTTTTTCTTTTTCCTCTGTACAGTATCAGCACTCTGCTCGCCTTGCTGCAGTGCCTGTCATTAATACTGAGCCAGGTTTGCTCCCACATCATATTTCTGCTGTTCTGCTGGAATATATGGAGTCCCTGTTCAGCCAGCACTCAGGAAAGCCTGCATAATTTACTACAAAACAGGAAACGTCATTTGTGTTCTGCACTGGTGGCCCGCTGTGCGCAACCGCACCGAGCCAAATTCACTCTCCTGCAGTATACTCTGTATCGCAAATCAAACAGAACTGCTAAATGAAGTGAAATATGAATGTTAATGAAAGGTCTGTGTGATCTGAGTGTTTCATTAAGGTAACAGGACTCAACATGTGAATTCAGCAGGTCCAGAATGTGAATGACTGAGAGCAGAGTGCTCCACAGGGTTCTGTCTTGAAGCTTATCTTTAATATTTTTCAACCTGGACCTTGTATTTTTTGTGCCAGAGTAACTAATGGGGACAAAAAGTTCTGAATTTGGTCCAGTATTAGGTGAAAGTGCTGTAGCAGGCTGCTGTGAAACAAGCAACCAAATGATTATGGACAATTGTGCACAGACAAAGTATGTTTATTAAAAAATTGCCACTAAACAGCTGAGATTGTTAACTGTCGTTATCTGTAAGTATCTGTCATTAAGATGGCAACGGATGGACAGGTCAACAGAAAAAAAACGTATTTGTTTACATGTTTATTCTTCATGAGGTTAAACATGCTGATGTAGATGGAATTTCATTTTTAATCACTTATGTAGGCAGAAATGTTACTACATTTTGCCAAATTATTTATTACACTGAATTGCTTAATTCCATTTATACTATCTGATGCCATTCCATTTCATTGTTCTGTCATAATGCACCTGCTAAATGTGCTCTTCTAGATATTCTCTCTATAATATCTTCAAATCAATATCAACAAATGCAAGCCGTCCCTCCAGTGTATGTCACAGCTAAATCTTTTTGACATTTTTATGAAGCACAGCCCCACATCACAAGCAGCAGCCTTCAAATTGAATATTGATTCTAATGATCTCTTCTTTGGGGCTGCAAGAGTTTGAATCTTAATAAAGCGAAGTGAAATGCGGAGCATTCTCAATTTCAAGAAAACTTTATACAGAGCCCTTGGGAAATTCAATGGTAATGTGATAGATTTGTTGAGTTCGTCATTCATGAAACAGATTCCAATGAACTTTTTTTTTTTTTTGAAGCGTGGTGAATCTTTTTGTAAATTTGTTTTGGTCTCTCTGGGGCAGCAGTCTACTTTATGGTGGGGCTGTAATCTCAATTAAATATGAACTCTTCAAATGAAGTGTACTGCTGCACAGAGGATAGGACTTACTAAAAAAAGTATCAAGCCGTCTTTCATTAAAGGTGGCCTAATATTTCTCAATTAACATGTTCCCACTGCCAAAGCCCTGGAGTCAGTAGGTACAACATCTGAAGGGGAGAGTTCCATTAATTATTTTTTCCTAAAATGTAATTACTATAGGGTGTTTTCATCAGACTTCAGTGCGCTATCGTAGAAAAAAAAAAATTTGGCTGTGAAAGCTTTCAGAACAAGTCAACTCATTATGAGGACCTTCTCATTGATTCCTGGTGTCAGGCTTTGACTGCGATAACACTGGTCTGTCTTTGTAACCAAACCTGATTCACTTTATCACAATGATGCATGACCTGTACAACCCAAATTGTGTTTTCTTTTTTTTTTTAGAATTAACATTTGCTGTGATGGGTGATTACTGTCAAGGTAGCCTCTGACAAGGCTACAGAAAGGTGATTCCAATAAAATACCCCATGAATACCCCCAATATGGACTGTAGGCGAAACTAGACAGTGGCGCCTCACTTATGTGTAAATGTAAAGGATTTGCTGGTGCTGAACCTGCTGCTGTTAACAGCTCTGGAAGTAGAGAGTGGACTCCCTGCAAACAGAGGACAGGCTGTGATATAGGCAGATTGTGCAGTAGTGGTAATGTATATGCTTAATGAGAACCAGTTATGGACAGGTAAGAACAGGATGTACAAGCGGTGAACATATGTGCAGTATGCTGTGATGGTTAATACTGTAGATGGTAATGAGCTTGAGAGGTCAACAGTTCTACAGTCTTGTGTCCTGTGGGATGAAGTTGTCCCTGAACCCAGTGATGCAGAACCAGATGCTGTCTGCCAAACACAGCAGGCAGAACAGTTTGTGGCTGGAGTGATTGGAGGATCTGATACTGTTGGCCTCCTTCCTCTGTAGACGTCCTCCATGGATGATAGCTCTGTCCTGGTGATGTGTTCAGCAATTTTCACCATCCAACTGGAAGTCCAGGATCCAGTCACACAGGGTGGTATGAGTGTTACCTAAGGAGTCTTTGCTTGATGACAGTGGTACTGAATGCTGAACTTTAGTTAGTGAACAGTATTCTCACGTATTTCTTTGGAGAAGGCATTGTGGAGAGCTAAGGTGATGTGACTGCCGCCTGTTTAGCTATTAAGCAAATTGCATTTGGGTCCAATGAATCAGGAAGAAAGGAGGTGATGGACATTTTTGACTAACCACTAGAAGCATTTCATGATGATAGATGTGCTGGGCAGTTGTCATTCAGGCCGGTTACCCTCTTTTCTGCAGCGGCAAGGACCAAGCACCTGTACATGGGGCAGCCGCTCCACTGACCAAGCCAAACAACAGCCCTGGTTACCTTTTTGGTAACAATGGTGGATTTCTTAAAAATTGTGGAGAATACAGACTGGAACAGTGAGATGTTGAGAATGTCTGTGAAGTCCTTTTGATCTACACACACCTTAAGAGCTCAGCCACGCCTTGCATAGATAAATTCTTTTAAAGGATCTTTACACATTTGACCTGGATATTACTGGGCAGCAGTCCTGGGCCTTTGGTACCTGCTCAGCTGGGTAATATTTCTTCTCAAGATAGATGAAAAAGACTGCTGGTTTTCCTCTTGTAGTAATTGCTGCTGGGTCTAATGGCACTCTGTACAGACTGTGGAGAGAAGCAGTATGGAATAACTGCCATATTTACACAGATTACATTCATCTGTCAGAGATGGTGATGGCCAACCAAGATTAACCTAAACATCTCGGGTTTCACTGTCACTGTAAATATGTTCGTTCCACTCTGCCACTGTAGTAATGGCAGTGGCACTTGAGAGTGCATCACATAAATCTGCCATCATATTTGTGGATATTTATATTTGTGGACACACAGCTGTACAGCATATAAATGCTATAGGGTTGCCGATGCGTTGAGTTAAAAAATGTACTTACCTTACACACACTGTAAAAAAAAAAAAAAAAAAAGTAAATTTACAGGAAATATTCTGTTTGTTTATTTATTTATTTTTTTTTTTACAGATTTGTCCTGTTTTATATAGAGCCCCTAAAGGGACATGGAAGAAAAAGAGAAAAAAAAGATGCTACTTTTCTTAGCATCTCTGCTAAAAACGAGAGCTCGCAAAAGTTTAATTTAAGTTGATGTACTTCCGGGTCAGTTTAGAGACTGTAAACAAACACAACAATGAGGCGCATTCACCCATGGGAGAGGTTCATAGAGTTTTATTTTGAGATTGGTCTCAAATATAAAGACAGTCAGTGCTTGCCTGTAACCACGGTTTTCATATAAAACTGCGGTAACGCTACCTACACTTTAAAATCTAATGCCAACTACATTGGTTTATACGGTAAAGCGTGTGAGGGGCTTCATGGTGCCTTCAAGTGCTTCAAGTTGGAAACTCAGAAATCAAATAATAATCTCTTTTCTAAGATACATATGCAGATTTAGAAAAGTCATGAAATAAATAAATCAAATAGTTTTCTGCCAGTTCCACCTGATTCTTGTTTTACATGTCCCCAGCTACTTCTGGAGTGATGTTTTTAGCAGAGATGTTAACAAAAGTACTCTTTTTTTCTTCTTCTTACATGTCCCCTTAGTGGCTCCGTAGTTTTCCAATAAAACAATGAGATGCCAGTAGATTTAACCATAATGTAAGATTACATTAATATTATGTTTTTAATGACAATTTACTGTTATTTACTGAACATTACTGTATAAAGACAATTTAAAATATATTATTTTACAAAAAGTGAACTTATGTAATTTTACAGAAAGTATTCTGTATTCTAATAGATGTTTTGCTTTTTTAATCAATAAAATGCCTGTAGATTTACAGATATTGGGAGTAATTTAAATATTTACCATTTATATGCTATTGAGGCGGCTGTGGCTCAGAGGTAGAGCGGATCAGAACTAATCAGATGATCGGCGGTTCGATCCCCAGCTCCTTTGGTCCACAAGTCCTTGGGCAAGATACTGAACCCCAAATTGGTCCCGTAGGCTGTGCCATCAGTATGTGAATGTGTGTGAATGGGGTGAGTGAGATATGTAGTGTAAAGCACTTTGAATGGTCGGAAGACTAGAAAGGTGCTATATAAGTACAGTCCATTGTTGTATTAGTACACATTCCACTGTAAGGGTGCTTTCACAGCATTTAGGTCTACCTAAATGAATTTTTGGTCCGAGTACGGTGCGGGTGGGCCAGTGTGCACGCAACAGTCACATTCTTTACATTTTTGGTACATGTTTATTTGTGAGCTTTTATTAGCTTTGGACAGAGCCAGGCTGACTTTTTTCTCCTGTTTCTCCATATATGTGAGCTGCTTGTATTGATGTCATGCCTGTAAAAAAGGAGACTTTGACCTGGACAGGGTAAGACCATATATATTTCTCTGTGAAACTCAGTATATAACTGCATGAAGTGTTATCAGGATCTGTGATTGACATGTTTAATGTTTTAATTTGAGCAAATCTTACTTTTAAGAATATAATGTTGATAGGAGTAATGTGCTGAGTGTAATCTCTAAAGAGAATATTTATCACTCTTTATTTCTGTTCTTCTGTGTCTCTCTTAGTTTGGAAGTAAAGTGGCACATTGTTGGCTTTGCTAGAAATGCTCAGTGGCTTGTGGATCAAAAGGCAGACCCCAGCAGCCAAGCAAGTGAACAGACCCCAGGAGCCAAGCAAGTGGACAGATCCCAGCAGCCAAGCAAGTGGGCAGACAGTTTGGAATGATCTGACAAGTTTCTCACACACAGTATCTATTGCCCAAATTGAATGTATTCTAAAATTATTTTTACATTTGTTTCATTTACAAGAAATAGTTAGAAAGTTTAATGGCCATGACCTAAGTCCAAATATTGCTATTCGTCTTCATAAGCTGCTCCTGTGCTTCATAATTGTGGAGTCCAGCTCCCAATACACATTCATTGCATTGAGAAAAAGGCCTCAAAATATTACTCCTATTGCACATAACAGGCAATAAGTAGATTCTGCTAGTTACAAAAACCTATGTAATTATGTCCAATTTTAACCGCCATCCCATGGGGATATGTTGCTTTTTCGCTGCGGTGAAAAAAGAATCCATACCATACATACACAAAGTTGACTTACCTTATAACAAATGTAGACATGCTTGTTTATCTTCTTTACGTTGAGTTGACTGTGGTCTACCACACAGCTTAATCCACCAGAGACATTTAGCTCTGTTTAGGTGTGGTTTAGGAAATGGGATGTTGGGGATGAAATATACCCCATCACCTAGCCTCTCAGGACATATTGTATCAGAGTTGTATTACCCCTGCACATCCCTTTTGATGGCTTCTGGACGACACCAGGTCCATCTGTCTCCAAAAGTTGTGTATAGCAACTTAGCTGCTATGCTAACGGCTGCTATGAGAGCATGGTCAGACTGAACAATGCAGTGAAACGAAATGGCAATTCTGTCTGAGTATCAGGCTAGCAATGCATTGAGTTGAGTATGTGCAGTCAGCTCACACTGCATACTCAAAAATTCTTGATAATTTAGTATACATGCGGGCGTTTCTTGCATACATAATCCACATACTATGCAGCTGAAACATTAAATACTCAATCTGACATACTTAGTATGAATAGTACATTAGTAATACAGTATGATGTAACTTGCTTGTAGAGCACAGGGGCAGCTGCTGAAGAAACTGCTCAATATTTTGGACTTGCAGTATGGACAGTACAACATAAAGGTTATGAATAAGGTGGTATTCAAAAATAAAACACAAATTTGCACATTTTCTTTGGTCTGCACAGCCTTTTTTTTTAAAACAATGTTTTTCAAGATAACATACTGATGATTACAGTATGATTATACTGCGAGTGTCATGTTTTGAAATATTTGATCATAGATTGTTGGCAGGGCAGGGAGCTATCTGGTTTCTGCTATTATAAAAACAATATTTTGGAAGTAAAACACTATATTGAACAATTATATAAAGTAACTGCTGAATACCTTACATTTACAGAGACTGCCTTAGCTGTTTTAATGTGTAATGACTTACTATCCTTGTTTTTCTGTCAAATTAAATTTTTTAACAGTATTTGTTCAGTTTATTAAAATGATTGTTTAATGCCCTAAATTTACAGATATTATCTACCTATTAATATATTTTAATGTACAGTGTTTAATTTTCCATTATCCAATTCACTAAAATAAGTACCATAATTTTCTGACTATAAGCCGCTACTTTTTTCGCATGCTTTGAACCCTGCGGCCTATACAACGGTGCGAGTTTGAAACACAGTTTGAAAAAAACGTGTCTTAAATTAAAACTAAAAAAAATCTTGTATCGTCTTTCTGTGTAAATACATGTTACAACATGAAAACCTGTGGCTTAAATTCAAGTGCGGCCTAGATATGTACAAAATGTATTTTTTTTTTTTAATTTAGCTGGTGCGGCTTATAATAAGGTGCGCTCAATTGTCTGAAAATTACGGTAATACTATAAATGTGCAGAAATTTCTATTTGATTAAAGGTACATATTTTGTTTATACATTGTGTCATTGTTGTTTTACTTGGGGAAACCACAATTATGCAGCAAATCAGTGTAGATGGACAAGATGGTTTCATAAAAATGACTACTAAATACCCTTAATTTAGAGGGACTGGCCTTAAATGTAGCTGTTTTCAATGTATTTGTAATGTATTTAGCTTGGTTTTCCACTGTCTAATGGTTGTGTTTTAATATACTAATTCTCTAAAATGACAGATTAATATTGTAAATTTGCAGACATTTATCTTTAGTTTTAGGAACCTAGTTCGTTTTTATATGTTACAACTTTGTTATTGTACATGGTAAAAAAATAGTATTTTAACATGAAATTACTGTAGATGAACTGGGCTGTTTCCTAAAATAAATAATGTATACCGTGAAATTACAGAGATTAATCTAAAAGTTATCTTATTTTAATGTTTTATGACATAATATGTATGTGTTATTTTACAGTATAATGGGCATTTATGAACTGTACTATACTGTATTTTAATTAATTTTGACTGTAAAATCTACTCTGTATTTTTACATTTATTGTATGTAGTTCTGTGATCCAGTTATTTACTGTAATTTTACAGTATCTGTTTGGAACCTTTGCTACGGAAGCCCTAAAAGGCCATACATACATACATACATTTTATTCCACCCGTTTTCTCGTGATAACGAGATCATTTTCCTCCGTTTTCCCATGATAACAAGATAATTAATTCGAGATCTCGAGAAAACAAAACGATAGTCTAGTGTATTAAATCAAGTGCGCCTGTATTACAGAATGTATGGCAAATGCATGTAGTCCATGATACGGAGCGAGCAAACATATTACGCCACTGTAAAATCTCTTTGATCCATAATTTCTGACAAAGGTTTGTATACTTGATCTCACTTGAACATGTATTTACACAGAGGCACACTTCACACAGCAAACAGAGGACAGTAGTAGAGGATGATCCTCTTCATGAGCATGCTAAATCCAATGAGTCTTTTTTAACTGTCATGGAGTACTGTATCTGCTGCTGATGAGGAAAGACGTTAAAACTGTAATATTCTAGCCTGTCTGTTCAGAAACACAAGCAGGTTTGCATTTACTCATTTACACACTGGAAGTTAAAGAGAGAAAGGATGTATACAGCACATTACTGCAGTCAGGCAAAGTGAACCAAAACCCAAGGGATGGAGGAATGTAGCAACATCGTCAGGTGGATCTAGAGCACTTTTTAAAAGTATTTTACTTCGAGGACACTGCTTAGCTAGGAGGGAAGTGAGATTTCGCATTCCACTCTCAGAATGATCACTGACTTTTAAGTGTCACCATTAATGCAGCTATTAAAATCTCTCTAGTTAGATGTACAAAAGCAAACTTCATCCACAATCTTGTTCTTTTTCGTTAAGGTTGAAATCATTGGTAAAGGTTTGAACAGGACAATCCACATTACAGCTGATTGTAGCACCAATGTCATGTTCTATCTTACCCATGGTCATAAAATCTACTTCATCAGTCTCTGAAAATGAATGAGGTCACAGGTCAATAATACCTTCAGAATCACATCATGCAAGCCAAAGGCACCAAAATTTCAACTCTATTTTTCTATTGTTTCTGTTTGCCTAAATAGCTTTGACTGTCCTTCAGGTCATGAACATCTCCAAATCAATTCATAGATCCTGTGTGACTCTGATGGAAGTTTGCTCTTTTTATTTTAGCGGTAAACATTATTTCCCTTAGTCAACCCTACAGTGCACAGCTAGCTTTACAGTTAGACAGAAGGCCTTTATTTCTAAATAAGTGTCCCTCTTTTGAAGTTCAATGAACATATCCAATGTCAACATCAAGACACAACAGGGGAAAGCTTTGGGTTACATCCATGATGGATTGTTTCAATTCTCCTCCTCCACCACCCATCATATTGAGATAGTTCATGGTCAATCATCGCTTCTCAGAATCCATTTTAAAGAACTTGATCAGCCATAATGATCTGAGAAAAGAATGTGAGTGACTAAGTGGCAAAGCTGATTGCCTAAATGAGATTCATAATCACAGGCAAAAAACACAAGACTGGGAAGAGCTACAACATCTCACAATCAGCCCTCCATCCTTTTTAGGTTGACTTGGGTGTGAGACTTCAGGAGTCAACTCCAAATCACATTTGGATGCTGTTTTGACTATTGTTTGAAAGCAACATTTAAAAAATGAAAATAATTTGTAATATGGTCACACTCCATCAACTACATTGAACTTTATAAGCTTTTAAATTTAAAGTAAAAATAGGGTTGAATCATGGAATTGATGGAATCTTCACACTTGATTCAAAATGGACAGAAACTAAATAAAATTTGCCAAATTCATCTTTGTTAGTCTTTCTCCTGTATAAAATGTAACCTAAATTCACAGAGTAAGATGTGAAAATATTGTAGCTCTACGCCTCAGATGGCAGCATTGAAATGGGCTGCAGTGGCTGCATTGTAATCTTTGAGGACAAATGCGCCTGTCAATGTACAGCCACAAACGTGCTTGTTTTTGCACCTGACCAGCTCAAATTGTTATTCTCAGCCTGACAACATTAAGAAAAGGATCCCTTCAGAGAAAGACCTTTTTAAAGTGATCCTTTTTCTTTAATCAGAAACGCCCAATATATTGCTATCATATAGATCACATATATATTGCTTGCCACCAGACTCCTTTGACAAAACAGCAATTTTATATTGCAGATCATCATAAAACGCACTTCATTTAATATCAACAGAAACCAAATCAAATTAACCAAAACTACCTTTGTTCCAACTTTCCAATGTTAGAACAGTCACCAACTCTGGTTTAGTCCATTGAGTTAGATGAGAAAGGAAACACACCGCTCTCCTCAAAGCCAACTCATATGCACCAACATGCATGTGCAGTCAGAGCAGCTCGGATCACTACACATGTGACTGCATTATCTGCTCAGGACACTGTTACTACACTGCATCTTTACATAGCAAACACTTTTTTACTCGTATATTAATGTTCAGAATCTCATTTACATAACCTTTAACTATTTTAGATGTTATTTGTTTGCATCTGTCACTGAAAATCTCTGCTCATAGTTATAACGTGTTCTTACTCCCAGCTTAACTAGTACTCCTGCGGTTTCATACAAAGAAAACAAGCAACAATGTCTTTGCAGTGCAGCTTTGATTTCCACTAATAACTGAAGTCAAAACACTTTGTGTACCACAGTTATCACAGAGCATATGCAAAGAAAACACTCAAACATCAGATTACAAACAGCGCACATGTACACACAGAATATTTCTCACAGATAAAACTTACCCACAGATACATCATCATGATGACTGGACAACAGAGGGCTTTCCCCTGCAGCACCGAAACAGATTGCTCCTCTACTTTAAACACAATTTGTGCGACCTACAGACTGCGTATCCTTTGGTCACCAGCTCACCATCACAGTCAGTATGTGCCAACTTCTTCTTGGATTGGGTAGATGCCTCTGACCCTTTTTTTTTTCCTTTGACTTCTCTTTCTTCCTCTCTACTCCTTTTGTGTAAAATCCTGCTTAGCCACCACTTCTCAGTGAGTGTGTATTTCAGTATGCGCAAGTGATTCAATGTGTGTGTGTGTGTCACAGAGAGAGAGGGAGAAAGAGAGCCTAATGACTAAATCTACTTTATGCAGCAGGAGGCTACGGTACACCACTGCACAGAGAAAGCGAAAGAGAGAGACAGAAGGAGGAGGAGAGGTGGAGAAAACCACACACACACACGCACGCACACACATCCAGCTGAAGTGTTTATAGAAATATCAGTACCACCCTTATAATCTCATAGCCATAATTGATTAATTAAAATTATTTTAAAGTGATGAATGGAATATGTGCTCTTCAATAAACAATACAGCTGTAGCTGATGGATCTTGGGCAGCCTGTAAGTTGTCTTTAGAAAAGGTTCAGAGACTATCAAAAGCTCATATTGGAGTCACTTCCATAATAAAGAAGACTATTAATTCAAATCAACCCTCATGCAGTTTCAACCTCTCAAACAATATTTGGTGGGGTTGAATAAGATAAACAGGGGGGAGTGTGTTGGGTTTAGTGACATCTAGCTGTGTGGTTGCATATTGCAACCCCCTCTCCTCACACTCAGCCTCTCTTTTTTAGTGTAAAGGAGAAACTACAGTGACCATGAAGAAAGCACGAAAGGTCCTATCTGGAGCCAGTGTTTAGTTTGTCTCCTCTGCGCTACTGTCATATGGTTGGTCAACATGGTGAACTGTGTGGAAAAGGACCTACAGCATCTAAAGATATAAAAGGTTCATTAATGATTCTTATTTTCAGGTGATTTAACGCTAATGAAAACAGAATTCTACAGTTTAAATTCCACAACATGCACAATGAAGTGATGGATGTGTCTGTATATGGATCAAATACACTGTTGTATTGTTAATTTCAGATTACAGTCAGTTGAGACGGTTTAATGAATAAAAAAGAATATACACCCAACCCTACCTCTGTGGGTGAGCTGTATCTGTGTGCCTCTTTATTTTGTAAAAATCCTTGAAATCAAATAGCCCAAATAAGAAAAATGACACTCACAACTCTCAAAATAAGACCTCTGAATCTTGAAAACTCACATCCACACTCATGTCTTCAGGGGGCACAAGTAGATACTGTTTTTTTTTTTGTTTGTTTGTTTTTTTTTAAGCAGAAAAGATGTGTGTTGAGCTTTAGCAGCAAAACAGCCCTGTGTTAAATTAATGCAAGAGCTGTGTGGGAGTGTGTTGCTTCAGGTTCTGGTGAAACAATGAGATCTAATCCAGGAAGGCTGCTTTAAGTACATCTATGAGTTTCAAGGCTTTTTATTGCCAAAAGACTGCAGCAGTTTATAATACCATAATAATACCATAAGGAAGGATTTTACAACTCATTTTATCATCTCAGTGATGAGCAGGTAAACAGTAGAATTACGTCTCCTCTGTAAAGTACTTTAAACTATGAGAATTGCACACTTGCATACGTATTTCTGGCACATGCAGTTCACTGTTGGACCATAATGCTTTGCAGCAAACGCAGCCATGTGGAGTGTTTTGCTTGACATCCGAGAATTATTTTTACCAGAGCTCAGTACCATTGAAATGAAAGGGCACATAGTGCGTAGTGTTTCTACACAAGGCTGTTGTAGTTCTGAACATGGCCTCACAAGTTTGTCTGGTTGCATCTAGAGTAAAGGCCACGAGGTCACTGAACCCTCACCAGCTTCCTACTGACCAGTGTAGCAGAACTGAGCCAGAAGTAATGAGGCCAAGAGTCAAACATCAGAATTTCCTCCCCCATAAAAGTAATTAAGCACAATAGAATATTTTTCTGTTATGAGCAGCAGCAGCAACATTCTAGAATTCACTTTCTTACAATCTCACAGCTCCAGTTTTACAGTTTCATTTACAATGTCATTTTACTCGCCGCCTGTAATGTTGAAAAAATGATTTTATAGAGGAAAAAAAAACAGTAGATGAATAAACTTTACAGTCTGCTGGTTCACTTTGTGCATTATGCTGCGGGGAAGTTCTCAGTAACCTAAAAAAGAAGAGGTACAAATGAGTTCAAACATCTTCGAGAGCAGCCACCGGAAGAAAGTAGCATCAGCATCAGATGTAAAGAGACTATGAGACAGCAGAGATACTCTACAGTGTACACTACAGTTTATAGAGAAATCAAAGGATTACCTCTGTCTGCTTCTCAACACACTCTCCCTTAAATCTTCCACTTCCCCGACACTAGCAGAAAATCTTCTTGTTAAAAAATGAATACTGTACTTTTTATAGTATATCTATAGCTAATTAATATTTTTACAGGGCCATTTGGGGGGCTTTCACTGCTGGGGCCACCCCTAGGCGGTAGCCAACCTTTCGGTTGATGGTTAAGTCTGCACTACCCTTATCGGCCTGTCTCTGCATGCAAACTGCTGTCATTTGAGCTTCGCAACATCAGTGATATCACTTCAGTTATCATAGTTCATGATGTGTTCGTGTTCAACATGCTGCAGCGGTCAGCACAGAACGCACAGTGCCAAATTATAATATTTCATAAGAGGACGTATGTTAAATAGCACTGATTTGTGTTGCAAAACTAGTTCATAACTACATTTTAAATATAATTTTGTTTCAGCTGCAATTCATAGGTCGCATAGGTTCATGGAAATCACTTTAAATATCAGTCCTTGACTCTTGAAAATGATAAATGCTGAAATGAAACAGCAACATTTTCAGAAGATTGGAGTAAAACATTATAGAAGAACCTGCTGTGATAAAAAATAAATAAATAAATAAAGCTTATAATAAAATGCCCCAGGGGCCAAATAACCAAATAGAAAAAAAACCTAAAAAGTCCAGATGCAATCTGAGAGTGTAATCTATTTGCTTCTCATTTCCCCATTATCCTGAAGGAAATACTTGTTCATTTCTTTAAGCTATGGACAATTAAAAAAGAAATGAAATCGGCTGGAAGCTGCTGTGTAGAGGGGATTGCAATAAGATGCCTAGGCATGAATAATAACACCAAGACTGGAAGTTTATTTTTAGACTCAAAATGTACCCATAATTTAATGAGAGTTATGCTTCATGGCATCAAAGCCAACGTGGGATGTACTTACTGCTGCAGTAACTGCATTTTTTATTTTTTTTTAGGTTTATGGTTGGTTATTGGAAATAATAAAAAATCACTTTTGCTTAACCTAGCAATAAAACACAGAACTAGACTCAAAATCTCATGAGGCATGAAGAAAGCAAAGAGGAGAGATCTCTGATTCATTAAGTGTAGATATGAGTGAGCTCTACTCAGTCTACACAATTTATAATGAGGTTTACTGCCGTTCACAGGCCTCTTGTCAAGTCAGTAATGAGACCGAAACATGCTCATCATACAGATGCTTCATACACACGAGTTCAATCAAAACGTACATTCATAAGTGTCTAAGGCATGTAACATATGCACACACAAGGCCTGTAATCTGAACAATCTCTGCACAGTGTACATGCAGCTCCTGAAAGGCAGATTAATAGTGTTGTCAAGATTAATGACTGTGGGTGTTGCAGTTTTTATCAATAGATCATTTATTAAAGGTGCAGGAAACTCAAAATGATGAAAGTGTAACTGATCCCGCCCTGAGCTCATAAAGCAGAACATAAAACAGGAAGCAGGAAGAAGACTGGAAAAACAGCCAGATAAGGAGGAACTTAGGATATTGATTGGCATTTACAATAGCCAATAGCAAGTGTGGATTACACACCACTGCTATGCATTGTAGCTAGTGCAATGAGCGAGAGTCAACGTCTACTTTCTAGTGAGCTCAGTCAGACCTGGGACCAAACCCAACCTCTGAAACCAGTGGTGGCCTGGCGGGTTTGGATCCTTGCATCTCAGCACTCAGTAAGGCTGGTGAGCTGCATGGCTGACCAAGCTAACAACAGTAGCAGTTCACTACTTAATCATTCCTCGAGTAAATTCCCTGGTCTCAGAGGCTGTGCTCCAACCCAGTCGAGTTGAGCTGCTGAGCCCAACTTCTGTTGCCTGTTAATGGCAGATTCAGCAGCCGTTAAGAAGCAATTAGCTACTTTAGCAAGTACCATAATTTTCGGACTATTGAGCGCACCTGAATATAAGCTGCACCAGCTAAATTTGAAAAGAAAATACATTTTGTACACATATAGGCCACACTTGAATATAGGCCGCAGGTTTTCATGTTGTAACATGTTATTTACACAAATAGACGGTACACAAAGATTTTTTTTTGTTTTAATTTGAGACACGCTTTTTTTTTCAAACTGTGCCTGAAAATCGGCAGTATGGCACCAACACGCCATCAACACAGGATGCCAAGATTACGTGCAGTAGCTATATTTTCTTCTTTGATGGCCAGATCGATTGCCTTTAGCTATAAGCTGCATCATATGCATTTCACCGTTGTAGGGTTCAAAGCGTGTGAAAAAAGTAGCGGCTTATAGTCCGACAATTACGGTAGTTAAAAGTTTAAACTATCTGTCCATCAAGGCACTCTGTAAATCACAGAGAGTTGAAGCTGAACAGCTGAAGGACACCAAATATATTGTGTATAAAATCTGATCCAGTTTGAATCAAGTTCTAAAGTTGTGCTTTTGTACAGTAATCAGTGAGACCTGGACATAGATGACTGTAGCAGCCCTCACACTCACTCATAGACTGGATCAAACAGGAACCACTGCAGTCCGGTGGTGTTATAAGAGAGAAAGTGTTTCATTGGATGTAAAATTACTACACGCCCCCGAGTGCAGGATGACATCATCAACAACTTTTTATGGTTTATCAGGAAATGACAAACTAAAATAATGACCTCTTTGTCATTAATTGGGCACATATGTGACATTTTTAGATTTTTCAAAATATTTTTTAATGAATTGAGGTGTTCTGGCACGTCCAACTGGGAGGAGACCTCGGGGCAGACCCAGAACCTGCTGAGGGGACTATATAGCCATCTAGCCTGGGAATGCGTCCGGATCTCCCAGGAGGAACTGGAATGCATTGCTGGGGAGAGGGAGGTCTGGAACACCCTGCTAAACCTCCACCACCGACCCAAATAAGTGGAAGTGAAATAGATGGATGGATAATGTGAGTTTTACTTTGCATGGAGGACCACACTGTTTCTGGCTCACTGTCATTCCACTAAAGCTTTAGTGTTTTTATCAATGAGAGCAGTAAATATCTAACATTGATTAAATGACAGTATAAACGATTTGAATTAAATGAGGTAATTGTTTTAAATGTTCATTTTGTGGTTAAAGAAGGAACACCAGTAAATTGATATGCTGTTTATCACTGATCTGCTGCCCGCTGAGCAGCACCACTGGAGCAGCTGGGGTTAAGGGCCTTGCTGAAGGGCACCTCAGAGGTGGTAATGAGGGAGGGGTAAGCACTGCCTTTCACTCTTCCCATCTATGTTTTACTGGGGACGGAACTGAAGAAAACCCAGTCACATGCTCACTTCTCTAACCTTTAGTCCACCTCTGCCCGTAGATGAATAAGACTGAAATGTAGTTTAATGTAGTTAAAGCAGGAACACAGGTAAACCGATGTGCATGTATCTCTGTGATTGACAGTTGATTTATACTGTATGAAGAGCTTCTCCTTCACTTCATTAGACCCCTGCAGCCACATGAGGGCAGCATGACAGATATGTTGATAAATCTGCAGCCTCTGATTGGATATGCACTGCGCCAGAGTGCAACACCATTACACACAGCCCGTTCACTGTGTTTACCTTTCATTAAATCACTGCAAACGACACCAAGCTGCTATAAAATAAGCACACACACTTCTACACACACCACATAGGTCTGTTGGAACTGTGGTGTTCTGCTGTTCATGTAGAGGACTTCTGGAAATCTGTATCACATTTTACGATCAATAAAATCTAACAGTAACAATAATTCGTATTTAAAGGAGCACCAGGTTTGTGATGTTGTGTGTGTGCATCATGCAATGCAGAGTTTTCCATTGTTGGAGGTGTGTTTGCCATCCTTCACTCTGATTGGCTCAGCTGTTTCAGTATCACCACACCCTCCAATCTATGTGTTCACCATCATCCAGCCTTTTTTCACTTTGAGCTGCTGCGCATGCATGAACCAAATTGGCGGGATAGCTTGGAGACACCCACAGAGTCTGTGTGCCCGAGACATGCTACCTTTTGTTTTTACCTACATTACCTACACATGTTGCATTGTCATAGCTGTAGCTTTGTTTACTGCAGCGCAGCATGTTGGTACAATTAAAGACTAACTGTAATCCTGAAAAGCAGCTTTTCACTGCCCCCTCTGATTAAAACATACAAACCTGTTTCACTTCTAGCTCGGGTTAGCTGTGGTCAGAAATCTGCTTTTTTTCTTGAGTCCACCTGTGCATCACTGCAGCAAGGTGAGAAGTTAAACCACTGGATGTCAGCAAAAACTAGATTTTCAGGTGGTGTTTAGTTACTTTTTCAGTTCCCTCTCTCTCTGTGAAATACAGGTTTTGTTCTGTCGTGTTTTAATAAGTCTGATGTAAATGACACATAAGATGGTCTCATTCCTCAGGTGAACCGATGCTCTGTCTGCAAAGAAACTCTTGTTGGGTTCTTCTTGGTGCACTATTCTTATTTTTCGAACATGCTGTTGGCAGTTTCCTGTTCTTTCATTTCTTCTCAGTTTGCTTAGGAAATGTCAGTTAAATATACCAAAGTATGTGACCATCACTGGTCCTTATCTATGCAGAACAACATACTGAATATTTCATGGGCGCATATTCATGCAAATACACATAATGCATGTAAACACATCTCAGTTAGATATGTGAAGGCATTTCTGTATGAAACACGCGCACAATGTGTAGTTGACTGTGTGGACACACTCACGCATCAAGGTGTTTTCTTACTTCAGACAGGCAGGACTTACCCTCAGCTGCTCTTGCGCACAGCTCATTAGTTGGCCTGGAATCTACAAGAGAAGACACAATTAGCTGTTGACTCTGAAGTGACCACAGTCCTTAAAAGGCTTCTACAGCAGCCATTACAACAGATGAGCACAACTCTATTCAATTATCCACCCACATTCCTAATCAAGACAGTGAAAGCTGAAGACTAAACTGTAAAAATGTTACAAATAGAGCTCTTTCACTTCATTCATGGAAATTGTTGGTTACACAAGCCTGAAAGAGGAAATCAACAATCAGACTTAAAGCTTCATTGAGTGCAGCATTTGTATCCAAAATAATAAAAGAAAACATTCATTAGTTACACCAAAGGCGGGTCATTTCTGGGGGTCTCCAGATGGGTTTGAAGGATAAAATAAAATATTGAGACAGGAAGCAGATCTCAGCAATGTCAACACGAGACGAGAACTCCTAAACACTGCATACTATAGGCTACTCCTCCAGTGAACAGTCATTATCCAATCATATCTTAGCAACTATGCACATAAGCTTTGGACAACACGATGGATGTGGTGGTAGGAAAGAGTGATGCTCAGTCTTTTTTATCCAACTTTACAAAACTAAAGAAAGGTTAAATAAATGGTTTAATGAGTGTATTCTGCTCTAATAATAGCTGCTATATTAATGCCTGCATAAGCAGTTCAATTCCAAGGCCAGGGGCTAGCATATCCTTAGCTAACTACATTACCTACAGAGTATGTTTGAAAAAAGCCCTGTCTAAGAAATCCATTGTAACCCCCAAATGCATGTGAGCCGCGGTCACCACAGCAATACGTGGCCCAGAAGCAGGCCTCCACTCGGCTCCATGTTGAATACGTGGCTGTTCTATTTTTGATGGATGCCAATTCACACAGAGCACCTCGAGCTGACAGGAAGTCAGACACATACAGACACAACAGCATAGAGAAGCCGGTGGATTTTCAAAATAAAATTCCCTGTGCAAACTGCTGGTCATAAAAAAAGGCAAAAGAGAAACAAATGAACTACGAAGCATATTTACACATGTAGAAGAATATTTAGAAGCACATAACCCAGGAAAATGGCCAAATCTGAGCAAATACAGTCAGTCTGGCGGGCTAAACACTTCTGAAACGCTCCTAGTGGGGTTTGAAGTCATGTGGAAGATGGACCAAAAGAGCATCAAAGCCGCGGCAGGGTTTCAGGGGGAAGGAAAGCAGTGATGTGTTCAGGTTTGTTTCCCCATTCCACATGCTGAACCCAACCTAAAGCCCAACACTTGGGTCCCACTACAGACATACAACACATTTGACTGTGTACATACACAGATATAGATATAAATACAGCTAAAACAAAGACAACAAGCTCTACAGATACACATAAATATAAACATATTAATATAAACTACTATGTAGAGATTAGAAGTCCATCTTTATGTCCATGAGAAGAAGAAGAAGCTATTATTTTACATGCATTTTAACCCCTAACACACATACAAGGGCTCATAGACATGCAATATGGTGAGAGATGGTGGAGTGATGGGCGGCCCCCCTGAGTGTGCACAGGAGGTGAACTACCATCCCTCCAGCTACCAGTCCACCTTCCATATTTTGGTCCATGTTGGACTTGAACTGGCCACCCTCCGGTTCCCAGTGAAAATTAATAATTTACAGGTGGATGTTTGAGACGTTATTGCACAGGGATTGTTCTTGACACTGTGCGTCTGTGTTAACTGTCCATCCAAATGATGGCCTGTGGGTAGAAAATGTTCTTGAGTCTGTTTGTTTCGGTGCACAGTGCTCTGTAGAGCCTCCCAGAAGAGAGAAGTTCGATCTGGGGAAGTTTACCTAACGTAAGTTTACCAGACTGAGTGGTTAGTCATCATCCAAAAAGCCCTTTCTCTACAGATACAAGAAATAAAAAAAACCTAACCTCAGTTTTGCTTTCCCAAAAATGTTTTCATTAATAAGCATCAAAATAAAAAGAATAAAATCAAAAAATCAAAAGTTCTGCTTAAGAGAAATAACTTTCTGTGATTGTTGAGAAGCTCAAAGGACATAATTCTAATGTTCTAGATATTCTGGTTTATGTGCTGACTAGCTACCTATGTTTGACAGTATCAACAACAAATGAGGATTAGGACATTTGCCTGCACATGCTAGCTTAAAGGTCAGTGTAAAGTGGGTCTGCACAGTCCAGTATCTCTACAAATTACATCCACTTTGGCCGAGTTTGCACCTCACGATTAAGTCTACTGCCAACGTTCAATGTCAACACAGCAAATATTGTGTCTTTGTTGTTGGTCAGGATGGTGGATTCACATGTAGCACATAACATGTCCAACCTCCATTTCATCCAACCTAACAAAAGTTTGGAATTATTTTCTTCAGCCCATAAAAAATCAAATGTATTTCTTACTGTCACTTTGGGCTACAAAATATGAGAAGCTGCTTAGATCAGTTTTCTTGGTCTCCAGTCCCCACCCTGTGTTTCTGTCCCAGATGTACAGTGACAGATGTGATAAAAACAGCTTGCTTTAAAGTTTGTATTGCATATTTCCTCAGTTTATGGTGGCAGAATCTTTGATCATTTCACATAGAACATACTGTTTGACAACATTTATGTGACCAACTTTGTAATTCATGCACTCAAATTAGAGGAAGTTACTGTAACATGAGGAACTGAAGTGACAGGTTGTTGTGGCTACTCTGTTAAGCTGGATAGATAGATAGATAGATAGATAGATAGATAGATAGATAGATAGATAGATAGATAGATAGATAGATAGATAGATAGATAGATAGATAGACAGACATTTAAGATCAGAATATATAAATCCTGAGTAAGCATGTGAAAAGTGAAAGATTTTATTAATGCTGGTCTCAAACTGCAGACTGTTGCTATTTCTAACCCCAACACTGTGTAGATCTAGTACGATGCAAATTCAAAAAAGTATAAGTATAAAATAAGATTTGTTTGCACTTCTTCATGTATGACACAGGCAAAATGGGGAAGTGAGTGAAAGAGATGAAGACAGAGATTATGTGAAAAGGAGAAAAGAAAGATCTGAGAGTTGCATAAATCAAAAGAGGCAAGAGAGAGGAGAGAGAGAGAGAGAGAGAGAGAGAGAGAGAGAGAGAGAGAGAGAGAGAGAGAGAGATGGTAGAGCAAAGCTCTGTGAAGCACCGTATA
Organism: Larimichthys crocea; assembly: GCF_000972845.2. Lineage (NCBI taxonomy): Eukaryota > Metazoa > Chordata > Actinopteri > Sciaenidae > Larimichthys > Larimichthys crocea. The sequence continues at coordinate 23,674,953 of NC_040025.1, forward strand.
CCTTAGCCATGCAGAAAATGCTGGAGTAAAGAAAATTCCAATAAGTCTGCTGATCAAAGCCAAATGAGCCTGACAGGGAGAGAGAGAGAGAGAGAGAGAGAGAGAGAGAGAGAGAGAGAGAGAGAGAGAGAGAGAGAGAGAGAGCCTACAGTGAAATGACACAGAGATTATAGAGGGCAGGATCTCACACCAGGAGCTACAGAATCAGCTATTCAGCCACAACAGCTGGCTTCTGCCAACCAGATGCCGATCCATCACTGCTTCAGTCTGAAATCATTACTTGAGCTCAGTTTTGGGAAATGACTCCTTTCTGAATGTTGTGAAAAGGCTCTCGAGGGCCTAGGTGTTCCCTGAGAAGGGTTTTTACAGCCCATCAGAGCCACAGAGCAACATGTCAGGCTTCAGCATCGGTGTCTGTCTGATTCAGTCATATTCCTTTTGGCTGGCAGTTGAAATCTTTGATGTCTTTATTCTAGAGGCAAAGCTGGTCCTTGCTTTCGATGGAAAAAGTATTGTTACACAGAATGACTCACAGTTGAAAGCTAGAAGGAAAAGACTGAAATAATGTCAATGAAAGTTCAACTTGATGCATGCTATGGATCAGCATTTCAAACTAAAATACTATTGGATATTCACTGTGAGATGTATCTTACTTTTTACCTGCATTACCTTATTACCAGATTATTGACCTATTAAATGCAGTCTTTGTTTTAGCACTGGCAGTTTTTAGATTAGTAGGGAGGCGGAAGAGACAGGACTGCCAACATGCCAGCGGCCAGAGTAGGTTCATGTAGGTTCATCGACTGTGTCGTTGTCTTGTACTAATGGCATGTCTACACGGGAGGTGTGTCTACACAGGAGGTGTGTCGGCACAGCAGGCGTGTCTACACAGGAGGATGTAATAAATGTGCTTCTATTTCCAGTCCAACTACACAGGTGGTGTAACAGCTTGCTTCCCTCATGCTATATGTAATGTATGATAACGTGACCTAAAACGTATTTTTATTTGTTGGGCTCGAAGCACTGCCAAAAGACGGTTGACCTACACTCAATATTGTGCCTGAAAGCATCCTCTGTAGACAAAGACAGAGCATGGAAGCTGTTGCTGCTCTGCTAACATGCTGTTCATGCTATGCCCCCTATGTAGATACGGTGTTCGCCAGCCTGCAGGTCGCCTCGCTGTTCCGAATAGATGCTGCTGTGGTAATTCTAGAGTAAAAGACTTCAGGGAAAGTTTAGATTTTTTTAAAGAGCTTCTTTTGATTGTGATAAGCTGCTTTTTCAGTCTATTTTGGTGTTGGCACATGGCTCCACACTGCCAAGCTGGCATTTTCCTGGAGTGCAATGAAGTTATTTCCTCAAGTGTGGCGGTTGAATACTTTGGCAACTTGCTCTGTGTCCCAGTGGAGAAGAGGTGCGCTAAAGGGTGTTGTGATGCTAATTCAGCAGAACTGCAATCTTCTTGCCAAAGATGACAACTCTGTTGTGTTCCCCCATGTTTGGAGTAGGTTGACAGCTGACTGCCTGCAATGTATGTGTTCTGTCATATTTTCATCACTTTATACCCATTCAAACCTCTCATCTCTAACTCAAATACCTCCTAAGAGGTAAACTCCCCTAAGGATTTATGAACTGCCATAACAGGGACAGTCCTGTGTTTAAAGGAGATGAAAGTCACAAATGGCATTGGCCTGTGTGGATGAAATATCTCAGGCCAAAGATAGAAGGGAAGAAGTGAGATTCCTGGTTGAGCCTGGACAGACAAATTTTACCTGGCAGCATTGATTCAATTATATATATATATTATATCATTATCAAGGTTAAAGTGGGTTTTGTAATATTGTCATTGTTTCAATTGTTCATGACTTTCTAAGTAAAAAGTGTCATGTAAGCATGTAAAAATGTAAAAAGTATAAAAATGATGAAAAAAAACATGCTTGTGGCACTTAGAGCTCATAGCATTAAAACATTATGTCGGTCATATTATTGGCACAAATTGCAAAAGATTCATCTTCATATGATGAGGCTGCAGCTGAAGCTGCCATTATTAAGTATATTACTAATCTAATCTGGGTTTGATAGAATCGTCAGAAATGTCAAAACATGGAGGTCTTATTTCTTAAGTAAAATTTACTAGAGAAAAATTCCCACAATTTTCTTGTCAACTGGAAACATTTTAAATTGGTATGGTTTGTACTGCGGAGGATGTGAGGGCTCTGCAGCAGGTGACTGAAGTCCAGAACGTCATTGGTATCCACCGACCATACAGCAATGATACAGGTAAGGTGAGGTGCCTGTGCAGAGCCTATAGACCTACCCCAGTACCAGCCTGTCCACTCTGTTGCCATCTGGCAAGCCATACATAAGTATCCACTGACATCAGGGCAGCTGTTTTTCTCTGAGAATCTAACACCTAAAATACACAGCATGTAGAACGGCTACAGAACGGCTTCACTCCGGAACGACAGCGTACTCCGTCCGCCAACTCACACATAATTCGTTTGTGATGCACACTGGTGTGGCTCCGCCGGCCACCGAGCATCGCGAGAACGCACGAGATCTCGCGAATTCACGCATAATCGCGCAATATTGCCGGCTGTAGTCTCTTTAACTCCTGCAATGGCATTCCACGCCGCATCTTTTTTCTGGTGTCTTTATAAATAATAATCATAAATCATCATAAATGATAGGTTGATTTTGGACCTCCTGAATCAACTTCTCCTCATCCATGGTGTCGACGGCGTGAAAAGATGCCTGAAAACCTCTGACCTGTTGACTTGTCGGCCCCACCCATTATGACGTGTTCTTATAATGAAACTTGATCTGCGGTGAAGGCGGAGTATTTTATTTTGAAAATCAACCGGGGTTTTATTTTGTATTTTGTAGTAGATTTCCTTCCCTGCACAATTTTCTCTGTGCTGAATTTATGCGCCGTGCTCCGCCGTCCGTGAAAAATAGAATCTCTGCGTATGTGTTGCGGAGGGCTGCCGGACGCTGCAGTCATTCCAGAGCCGTGACGCAGCGGGGACGGAGACTGTGTGAGCTGACATATTGACTGAAATTGAAACGTATCGGCTCCGTGTATTTTATGGGTCAGTCTCCTCAACTCATCCCTCATACTCCACCTTAAGAAAAGTTTTTGTTTTATTTCTTTGTCTTGTGTTGCATTAAAGGATGCAACATGGATTTTTTTCAGTAACTCAGTCCTTAGGGACCAGAGGGTGGCTTGTTCAAGTCCAGCACGACCACAGTGTGCAGTGTCGACTGGTAGCCATCACACCACTATCTCTCCAAATTTGCATGTCTTTGAGCCCTTTGTGTGTGTGCTCTATTTTGGGTCTATATGTGTAAACTGGAATGAGGGATTAATAAAGCAAATCTTCAACCCTGTGAAGAAAAACAGATAAATGGACCATGAACATTGATATTTGCTGAGCACATTTATGCTCCAAAGGAGATAGAGCCTTTTGTTTTGAAATAAACCCCTGATATTTCCTGGAGTGCCACACTGAGAACAAACTTGATGTAAACCAGCAGTGAAGTAAAACAAAAGCCTCAATACGTTTAGATTCCAGCAGCACACTTTTTAGACTAGTAGTCCTGGGGCAGATACACAAATTATTTTTTTTTCACAAGCATTTTAATTCAGGAAAACCTTGAGCCTGGTTCTAATTTAACAATTAAGAAGACGTTTGCATGTGTCCCATTTGTATGCCATGAAGCTATTCGAGTACACAGTAGCATTCATTACAGGTATAGGATTACAAATGAACAACTGATTTCAATTTAGTGAGGCCAGTATGTTACACACCATTTCTCATCACGTCTTGAAATCTAGTATTGTTGCCGATGCACATCTTCGTTTTTTTAAATATATATATATATATACATATATAAAATACTGAAGAGAAGGGAGAGTGTTATGTAGATAATTAATGAATCTATGTTGCACAAAACTCTAAAACCTGCAGGGAATGAAAGCTGGGAGGCAAAGATGGAAACAGAGAGGGGGTGGAAAGCAAGAATGAGTGAGACGATGCTGAATAAGCAAGAATGCTTGCAGCCCCCAGTGGGAGACTGTACCTCAACCACTGCAGTCAGCTCATAAAAGACTGTGAGAGAGGTTGAAACATGTAGGGGGGAGGGGGGCATTAGGAGCGATATGAGGACAAATACCTACTGAAGTCCTGCTAGCAGCTCCTACAGGATGCTTGTGTTCATTACACATCGCAAGATTTGCATGAAACAAATGACATACTGGCAATTATGCGTCTTACTGGTGGTAAATTAAATTATGTCAGGTCACTGAAATACCTTTAATGGCAATAGAAAGAAAAGGGTCCATTGAGTCAAAAATACCATTTGAAACATGAATATTCACTTAAAACTTAATTTTAAATACAGTTATCAGCTTTGCCACAAGCAGTGCCACTTTTTTTTTTTCCCGGGGATGTAGTCACACGATATCCTAAGGCTAAAAGTAGCTCCTTAGTGGTGTAGTTGGAAAATATGGTGCCTTATTTTTAGCCTTTTCTTCTAGGTAAGTGTTTTGTTTAAACTGCAGTTATAGCGCTGTGTTCAAAGTGTCAAACTATATTGACGAAACAGCAATTTTAATACATGTAACATCATAATATTTCATTCAAATTTAACAGAGACAAAATAAAACACAAAACGCTTGTGCACTAACTCTGGTTTGAGCAAAATAAAACCCTAATTCACAGTTAGATGTGAAAATATTTTGGCTCTACATGTGGTTTTTCCCCATTGCCTCTCTGATGCCTGACCTGCCTCTTGCTTGTCTCCTGATATTTTCACATCTTACCTGGTTAATTAACTCTCTTATGGTAATGGCTGAGTGTTAATATAAAAAGGCTATGATGCTTGTGCAGAATTATACTAAAACATTCTTTTAAAGAAAGCTCATTCCACCAAGTAATGCCTCTTTGCAAAATCTGCTTGGTTGACCTTTTTTCGGGTTAGAGTACCAGGCCCTCAAAATGAATGTCCCTGATCATAGTTGATCATAGCAACATGGTCAAACTTACACCAGCTCTTAGCTTAAGAGTTATCTCAGTTGTTCTTAAGAGGAATTTTAAGTGTCATTTACAGTAGAGAAACTCCTTGTTCTTGTCCTTTGTGGATGTAGTCAGTAATCAAGTTACATTGCATTGGACCAAGAATGACTAACAAACTAACACCAACATCCCTATGTCTGCCTGTCAGCAGGGAAAAAATGAAGATATCTGAAAAAAGTTACCAATACATCATATCAATACAAAGGTATAAGACCCTTGTTTTCATGGACCTTTGTCTGATATGCAACGCAAGATATACAGCCGCAAATACAAGGTTTTTGGGGTAGTTCATGACTAACACATACACATACACACAACATGTAACACATACATACACCATGAGTCAGTGGACACCACTATAATTATTGTGTTCAGGTGCTTCAGTCACACCCATTGTTAAGAGGTGCACACAATTCAGCACATACCCATGCAGTCTGCATAGACAAAAAATAATATTTAGATTGGGTTGTAAAGAACTCAGTGACTCTAAATGTGGCACAGTCCCATGATACCACCTCTGCCACAAGTCAGTTTGTGAAATCTCCACCTTACTAGATATGTCCCAGTCAACTATAGGAGCTGTTACTATGAAGTGAAAGCGACAAGGAGGAACAATAGCTTATCAATGAGGTGGTAGACCATGCAAACTCGCAAACAGACAGAGTGGGGCTCCACTCACTACAGAGTTCCAAAAACTGCCTCTGGAAGCAACATCAGTACAAGAACTGTGCATTGGGAGCTTCATGAAATGTGTTTCCATGGTCGAGCAGTTCCATACACAATGCCAAGCGTCAGCTGGAAGGTAAAGCACACTACAACCGGACACTGGATTTTGAAGTGATGAATCACACTTCAGTATTTGGCAACCTGATGGATGAATCCTTCTGTTTGGAAGGTGTCAGTAGAATATATGCCTACCAGACTGCATAGTGGCTTCTAGTTAAAACTAAAAAAAAGGACAACCAGCTCCAGCACCTTGGAAATGGTTTAGTCTAGCATTCTGTACTAAAAAGCAATCCAAGAAGCATTGACATTCTGTGGTAATTTCTAACAGTCATGGTTACCTACTGTTAAATGAATGGTGAAGAAAAGTTTCTGTGCATTATACTGAGAAAACATAATCCTCATTAGCTCCACTCACACAGCAGCTGTATCCTCCTGTTCTCTCAATCTCTCTGCCTTCCACTCTTGGCCAGGGGAAAGAAAAGGGGAGCATACTTTATAGTGACAGGCAGAGCGGCCAAATACCAATAGAGAATACATCAGCTTGGCAATTATTGGATTATCTCACGCTGATATCATTACCGCCAAGCATTCACTCCAATCATTGATTGCATTTTTCAATTTACTTCACCATTAATGCGAGTGGCCCGACTGAACAATCTTCTGATGAGCCCATGGCTCAGTCGATAAGTCCCGCCCCTCAGGTGCTATTCAAAGTGTGTGTGTGTGTGTGTGTGTGTGTGTGTGTGTGTGTGTGCGTGTGTGTGTGTGTGTGTGTAAGCATGTGTCTGCGTTTTATAGAATACTCAGAAGTAGTTTCTCATTCTCAGTGGTTCTTTAGGGGCTACCAATCACAGCACGAGGCAGAAAGAAGAGCGTGGGCCGACTAATTTTGAAAAATGGACCTAAAGGAAAAGTAAATCGTCCTCTTTGTGAAGCAAGTCAGTATAAAGTGGGTTAAACACGGCTAAGCTCCAATAAGATCTGGATTTATTAGGCAAAACCTCAAAACCTTCATTATAAATTTTAGTTTTCAAATCACAGCATATATACTGTAAGGCCAAAAACATACAGGCAGAGCCAACTGTCATGTCAATATGTTTCCATGAATGACATCCTGTTTGGTGCAGGACTTTCTATGCCCAGTGTTCTGTAGATATACAGGACATAAATTCTACAGTGGACATTTGACGCAGAAAGCTTTGGCAGTGGGCCAGACGTCTATCAGCTAAACCATGTTATAGACAGGCTTTCCCATTACAAACTATCCAGGATGTGTATGCAGCATGCAGAAAACTACAATGCTACAATGTCTGCAATGATTTAAATGAATCAAAAGACTGTTTAGAGTTGAATTCATATTTGGCACTTCCAAAACCTTTTTGCCACACACCTGTCTTTAACCCCCAAATTCATGGGGCCCGGATACGCCGTGGCCACCAGAACTATACGCAGGCAAACCCCACCTGTCCCGCCATGGTCCAGTTCAAAGGTGTCTTAGAAGCAGGTCTGGAAGGAAGTCAGACACAGAAACAGCATAGAGAATCCGGTCGATTTTCAAAATAAAACAGCTGGTCGTAAAAACAGCCAAAAGAGAAACAAATGAACTATGTAGCATATGACTATGTAGCATAGTTAGAAGAACCCAGCATAGTTAATTAGAACAGCTAACAGCATAATTAGAAGCAGAGACGTGCCCGGTGGGGCTTTGGGGCTGTTTGCTCTGGCTAGCTAACATGACACATGGAATAGTAGTAAGACACTGCATATATAACAATGATAACAGTAATTGAGACTCCACACAAAGTTAAATCTGCAGCTAGTGAGAAATGAACTGTGAGTGAATTGTTACATTACTGCAAAAACTCATATTAGACAACTGCAGTGTATGCAGGCAAAATCTTACTCATAACAATAATGTCAATTCAGGATTTATTTTATTGGCACTGTTTGTTAAGCATCATTGATCTGTCACACAGGATCATGAAAATGAACATAATCACACAATTCATTTCACAACCATCAGCAGACAGTCTCAGGGAAACCATTCACCTTGTTCCAGTACTTCCAGAGCTCAGACCAGACCAGACTGCTGCAGCGAGCTACATTTGTAACTTGATCCTGAATGATCCTCCCAAAGTCAGTAAGATGTATCCTTTGGGTAGATGACATCGACCCTGAGCAAAGAGTGGTGGATTCATGAAAACTAGGACACACAAACAATCAAATGTGCTTAAACCATTTGCACCAGCTTCACAAGAACACATTTATTACAGGGCCAGGGCCTCACTACTCCAAACTATACACCTTTATGACTGCATTAAACAAACATTACTCAATGACCTAATGAGATCTGAACAAATTACCACTGCTGATGTTTTTGTGAAAGGAACATGGTCAGAATCATTTTGGCACAGCTCCTTTATTTTAAGTATTGACACGGTTTGGATGTGAACATGAAGCTCTTTACCCACCCTCTCAGTGAACAAAGCTGTCACATTGTTCTCTTTTTATTTCCCTAATGCATTGCAGGGCACTGTTACAGGAATGTGCAATATCCTTGTCATTGCTCTGTGCCTCACTCTGCACAGAAGCTGAGCTCAGATCCAGAAGCACCACTGTGTGCCTACAGTATGCTTATTAGCAATATGTGGATGTAGGAATAGTTTTGTTGTTGTTGTTTGTTTCATCATGTCAATTAGAATGCAACTGCTGTTTATTAGTTTAAATCATTTTGAGCAGCATGTGGCAGCTGTATGCTCCGTTTGTTAAATATATATATATATATATATATATATATATAGATATAGATATATAATATATATATGCTCTTTATCTTTGACATACAAGCACACCAGATCTTTTAGATCGATGTTAAATCGTTTTAATTCAACTCAAATCACCATAAAATATATGTTTGATCATTCGGCTAGTCCCAGCTTTCATTCTATATCTTCTACAAAGATATGACACACAGTGTAAAGGTACAGTAACAGAGGGATCTAATGGTCAATTAATATTTGATAATTAATATAGTTATGTGAGCTCCAAAGCTGAAAATACAACAGAACAGTTCAAACAGAAAAAAGTTTGCTAGTACTGAACACTGATGGAATCATCAGTTCAAACATGGGTACTCACTCATTAGCCTGGGTATCAATACATCTGACGTTTGCAGGAAGCTCTGTGGAAGTTTAATGCTGAAATATTCCCCAAACGTTCATGTCTCTTCTGTTATTGTCCTTCACTTTTCAACACTTCACAGAAGTTGGAAAGTCACCTTCTGTTTTTGAAACCCACCATCGGAACTATTAAATAAAAAAATATATATAAAAAAGAGGCTCAATCTTTCACATCAAAGTGTGTTTACAGGTGTTGGGGACTACTACTGCATATGTGAAAAACATAGTAAAAAGCCTTTTGTGTCAGGGAGCTGTGTGAAGTCTTATAAATGTCCTCAAGCAAAGTCAACATCGGTTTAGGTTGAAGACTACAAGTTTGAAAATGAAAAAGAAAATCTGGGGGCGTGGAGTTAAAAAGAAATGAGCCTACCAGGTGTCTCAGCTCTGTTCAAGGCTCAAGGTTCCAGGCTACAGTGGCCTCAACTAGCACACCTGAGTCGCCAACCAAACTGTGGGCACGTTTTAACGAGATGGAAGAATGTGTGGGATAAAACAGGTGATATCCCTGATTCTGTTGAATAAATTTGAATACTTTATTTAAACTAGCTATCGTGACTCTGATAATGTTATAATTTTACTGAAATTCTAAATTGATGTCCGTCACAGAGCAAAGAAAATTTGTTGACGTTGTTTTATGAATATATACAGTACGTCCTGGTAAAGGGGTTTTCTACTGGCAGCCTAATGGGACGATTTGGAATGAACTGTGAGAAGGTTGCTTTATATCTAAGTGCTTGGGTGTAACGATCTGATACTAAGGACTAGATGGTTAATGTTATTTTAGTTGCATGGTCGATGATCCAAGAAAATTTAGATTAATTTTTAACAGAAAGAAATGTTAAAAATGTGATGTGGACTCAATGAGTAACTTTTAGACAGCTGTTAAAATGTCTTCCTGAACATTAAAACAGTTTCCTCAGCAAAAAGAGGCGCAGGCATATAGTGACTCTGTAGTCACTATATGCTTAATGCCCAAGTATCCAAAGGCACCCACCTGCTACACCACCTGCCCTTTTGATTCAAGGGGTTCAAACAGTTGGTTGGCAGCATCACCAGATGTTATTCTCCACCCACAGCACAGTTCTTTGGTCTCAGCGACGTTCAGCTCCAAAGACCTCTCAACAGTTCATTCATGTCAGTCAGGTGGCTCACTAGGGCCAAGTCATCCATGTTCTTAAAAAGAGTTTGTCATTTGCAACATGTTGCCCACTGCGTTGCTTTTCAGGTAAACCGGAGTGAGTCGAGTTTGTCTGCAACCAGTGTGTACAGTGTTCACACACTAATGTGAACGCCACTGGCCTGTAGTCATTTGGGATCTTAGCCTTTGAGTTTTTTTTAAAGATGTTTTCCTTGTGTGGGGAACAGAACTAGAATCCGGGAACAGCTGAAAGAGTTGGGTCATAAATTCTAATAGTTGAGAAGCACATTCCCGAAACATTGTGCCTTTGAGCTTGTCTGGGCCTGGCGTTTTATGTAAGTTTACTCTGGAGACCACTTTTCCACTGTGACTAATGTATGCTAGGACTGTTGGAGTTCCAATCTTCTCATGGTTGTGAGCTACTGAACCTGATGTTTAGCTGCTCTGTAAAAGGACATGGCCTCTGGTCTCTACCCATCATGGTGTTGAACCAAGGCCTTCCAGTACTTCCAGTGGTGACACTTCCTCCACATTCTTTTCATTCTCAAACCCATTTTCCAACTACCTACTGATCAGAGATACAGTCCTAATGCAGGTCCCACCTTCAGAATGGTGAATGGTGTATGGGCTGGATTTAATATAGCAATTTTCTACATTAATGGACAAAGCGCTTTACAATTTGCCTTTCATTCCTACACACATGTGCACAGATGACCATGCCCATTAAGAAGAACTTGGGGTTGAGTGACCAACCCATCTACCTCTACAGCCACTCATGAAGAAGACACTAACATGGAAGATAAATCCTGACTTCCTGTCTACACTGGTGAAACCTTAGTCAGAGGCTTAATCAGAGGCCACTCAGACATCTTTTTCTGTTGTTTATCTCCCGCACAGCAGATATGCCTCTTTATTAATCAATACACGCTTCACAAAGGTAATTTCTGTAACTTTCAACCTTCTCTTCAGGGAAAGCAAAACAATCCAGATGTCACCAGTTACCTACCCTCAGATCAAAACATTCCCTTTTGGCTCTTTATCCACATGTCATCCTTTTCTTTTAATATGGTTGGTAAAAGACAAAGAGATGGAAGAATATAAAGGGTGGAGGGTTTAATGAGACAAACAAAGCAAAGGTACAATTAAAGGCAACAGTACGGTGGATGCAAGAGAAAGGAAATGAGACAGAAATACAAAGAAAAGGAGACATTTTCTAAACCGGATATGGAGAAAAAAAAGGAGTTTCTACCACTGAACAACAATAAAAGAGATGAAAGCAAGAGAGAGGATGCTGCCAGTGGTATCCATGCTTTAATTCTCCTTTAAACCAAAGACAGAATATAGAAAATTGAATGTCATAGTTAGTCCCTGATTTTTCTCGTCAGCTGTGAACCACCTCATGTTACATGTTACAATCAGCAATTACAAAAAATCGTTAATTTGATAGTCTAGTCAGTTCACACAGTGACTTCAGATGTGACTGGGGACTCGCTATCAAAAGATGTAAGGCTCACCTGAAACACCTGAAAACAGCACAGCAAACACATTTAGCTTAGCATCAGCTATCTAATGTTAGCTTGCTACTAGCTTTGTAACTAAGTGAGATTAACCTGACTCGCCTTTGCTGCATATTTTGAAAAAAAAAAAAAAAGTGTTTGTTTGCATCAATCAATATTGCATCACACAACACTCTTTTATCATCACTACAAAACTGTTTGGTTAACTTAATCATCCACATTCTGCACACCACATCAAATCGAGAGAAAGATCATGTCAGTGCTGTGTTATTAATGTGGGCTGCAGGCAGGTTGCAGGTTCATTGTTGACCACGTAAGGTTACAGGTTTATTAGGTTACTATTACACTGGTTTGCTCGTTTACAGTAGATTATAAGATGTCCTTGTGTTATATGAGTAACATGAGGATGCTAATTATGAAAACAAAGTCAAATTTCTCATTTTACTCTCTTGGGCTAAAAATGGCCAACTTAGAAATCCAGAATTCCCTCCTACGAAGCTGTTTTTCCATGGTATGTAAAGAAGGAAATATTTCTGTATGTAGAGGTATTTCTCTTCAATATCAGATCATCATTTTATTTTATTTTTTTCACATTAAAGAAAGAAAATAAAAGAAATGAAATCAACAGTAACATATACAACATATTCTCAATAAACAACATAACTAATGTTACATGTCCAAAGTAAAATATTCATCTGATCCTGTTTTTCATTTCAACCATCCACCCAGTTCCATCATACACAAGTGAAATATTTACCTCTCTGTTTATCCTTTACATATTTAATCAAAGTGTAGGTTTCCATATGGCATGTCTGTAACTGAGAGAAAACAAACTCATCAAGGCCCTGTCCTCATCCTCATTGTTATCGTCAACCATTGATGATTTTTACTTGGCTTGAGTTCTACATCAAGCCCTTCCACAAACTCAAGCCCTCTACTCATAAAGGTCCAGTGAGTAAGATGGGGACTGTAATTTTTAGAATAATGCAGACATGAATATTCATAACTATGATTTCATGCACGTATAATCACCTGAAAATAAGAATCTTTTTATTTTTTGTTACTTAAAAATAAGACTTTTATATCTACAGCAGGAGCGGGTCCTCTTTCATGGAGGCCTACAGTAGCCTGGGACAGGCAAACTAAATACTGACTCTAAACATGGCCTTTCAAGTGTTTCTTCTTTACATAGATAGGCGAGGGTGATGTGAGGAGTGCAATGCAGCAATTACACTGATAGATAGATAAATCCTACACACTAGATCTTTAAGACTGGTACAAACACGACTGTTTAAAGTACATTTTTCCCCATGACTATTTTTTAATATTGCCATGAAGTACATTATTTCTTCTTAAGTGGAATATTTATGTAGACTTAATTTCCACCAAATCTCTGAACCTCAAACAAATTAATTGAGAATCGAGAAAATTCGACTGCCAGTGAATCAGCAGCTGATGAAGCCTGTTTTGGTGCTGCAGCTGCAGTTAGAACTCCACCTCATCATATCAGAATATCATCATTTATGTGTTATGCTCTTATTTATCCGACAGAGAAAGTCCTTAAACTGTCCTCATGTGTCCTCAAATCTGTAGAATAAAATATGGGAGATGTGCTGCTGTTCCACAAAAGATCTCAATGTAAAAGCTTTGAATCTTTCAGTCAGAGAAGCACACAAGCTCAGTTAACAGTTATATCTCAGTGTCATGTTGAAAGATTTAAATAATGAATGAAGCGTCCACACTGTGCCAGCTCTGTGTAGAATTACGCAGAGATTTTGGAGAGGTGTGAGTGTGAGTGTGTCTGTGCCATCAACTTGTTCAGAGCAGGAGGAAACACAAGTGAAAATAATTTAAATGGTGGAGTGTTTCTGCCTGTGCAATCTGCACGTGTCACTGCCTTTTATTCATTTATCTATTTATTTTTGAACATTTATCTGGTGCCTCATTGTGCACCTGCTTTATGGCCCGGCAGCAACTCAGATTAGATTTGATCAGCTTACTGGTCAGGTCGAGAGTCAAGTGTCAGGTCGGGTCGGGTCCAGAATTGATTTAGAGATAATTGCAGGGAACGGGTTGCTTCCAGCGCTGAACTTTACAGGGGTGTAGCAGGTTTGCAAAACTGCAAATGTTTTTGCAACATAGGATTGTGTGTGTGGCTAATGAGACCCAGCGACTGTCACAGATTGTTTTGCACACTGACTGTAACTGTGGACGACAATCACTCTGATTCATTTTGATAAAAAAAGTTTGGTAATCATAAGACATGGCCTGAAGTTGTTACAGACATTTTAATTTGCTGTTAAATCAGATTTTTGAACAATACATACCACTATTTATGAGAAGTAAATTCAGATCACGTCAGTGGGACAAAAAATGTGATTCATATCCGTTGAAAGTTTATCAGCTGTTCATATCCAAATAACATCTTCATATTAAGTTATATCATTTGTGCTTGCATGTGACTGAGCCAATGAATTAAGGAGGTCTATTTGTTTTGCAAAAGAAACATCATGCACTTCAGGATTGATAATTCTGGTTGGGCTCGGATGATGTGGCTGATGGAATATTTGTGACACATTTGTGCAGTGTGTTCTGGTCAGTGGGACAACACTTCCATCCCCCCTTTTATACTGTATGTACTAAACAGTATTGTGAAACAGAAGCATGTCGTTTGAACTCACATGTCTCACATTGTATTTTTATTTTTATCTCTGCCTGCCTCCTTCAGGATCATTCTCACTTTTTTCTCACTATTTTTCTCTCCCTCTCTGTTTCTGTCTTCCTCCCCTCTAATGCATGCCGTCCAATTCTTTTCTTTAACACATCAATATACTATTGTGCAGTGGTTGCCATTTTCTGACGCAAATTATCTTTCCAAATGGGGATGTGAGGCGCTCTGCCTCCCTGCACAATCCTTTATTGATCGTTCAGTGTCATAAAAGCAGAATGGGCGAGGGCTGAAAAATAATGAAAGAGAGAGAGACGAACAGATAGAGAGAGAGAGAGAGAGAGAGAGAAGGGAGGCCATCTGTGCTGACAGGGAGTTATTTTCCACGACTCAGAGGTTAACTTCTAGTCAGTATTTTGTATCGCAGTTTAACGAGCACTTGTATTAAACTGGCTTAATGTTGGCTGCTGCATCCTGGAAAATAATACCTTCCACCCTCCACAGTTTAACACAGTGCCTTTTGTTTTATTACCCAAGATAAATAACCCACTGTTGTCATTGTTTTGAAAAATTTGGCTAATTTTCTTTAACAATAACAATGCACTGCTTTATTTTTTAAAGTCAGGAGGCTCTAATTACAAAATATGATATAAACTGAATAGAATATTTTGAACTACAGTAAGTTTTCATTCAATTTAATTAAAAATCAGAAGCCTAGAATGGAGAAACAAATGTAAAACCTCCCCAAAATATTTTCAAAACAGAAACAATCAATAGCCTATATTTCATTTGTAGATTTTCATAATGTAACTGGGGGATGTAAAAGCACTTTGAGTGGTCGGAAGACTAGAAAGGCGCTATATAAGTACAGTCCATTTACCATAACTGATAGTGGACCAGTGGCCAGCATGATGTGGTTAAGCATAGTTTTCCTTTACAGAAACCTTGTGGAAGTTTTCCACCATAAAATAACTGATGTCAACTCTGAGTTAACGGACAGTAAAGATAAAGTCTGCTGAAAATTACAGCTAGTTAGTTAATGTTAGCTCAGTTTGTTAGCCAGGCTGCCTGGAGTGTGAGCGTAGAGCACCAGGGGGAGTGTTAGTGTTTGTACCACAGGCATTTTGGACCACCACAAAAAGGGAGGTCAGGGGTCTGAGGAAATGCTGACAGGGAGTGGAGCTGGTGTCATGGCAGAACCGGAGCTAGTTGGGTTGGGTAATAACCGGGCTCAGTAGCCTCTGTGGATGTAATGACAGACTGAAGAGGACATTGACGAAGAAAGCTAAGAGAGAAATAAGGAGAGAGTGAAGCAGCAAGAAGCTGATGTTTGGCTCTTAGCAAAGTTGTCGACTCGCTAGTTTTTGGTCATAAGTAATGTAATCATACTAAATACACGTGTACAGCTGTCCATATCTATGACAGAGGGATGATACTATATAACTGGGGGCGCTAAATCTCAAAAATACAGATTTCTACACCATGTTGATTTAAGAACCTCTGCCAGGCTGTACACCCTCTGAATATCTGGAAAGTTATGGAGCACTTCCCTCATGTCCCATATTTTGTGGTCCTACTTTGGTGTGGCCCCACAGTAAACAGGGACAAGCAGCATCTGTGTCATTGTATAAAAAAGTGCTCTGAATCCTTAGTTAATCTATCTGTCAATGTACTTATGAGTTTACTAAAAAGAAAAATCCTCCTTAAAACTAGGTTTGTGGTATTACAAAGATTTAGGACAGTAAAATCAATATCTACAGCCACAGACAACTGTCTCCCTAAGCCGGATATCAAAGCATCAAGTCCCCTTATCCCAGTCAGATCACCGTGGCTGCTGTCACAGAGTCCGAGGAGCCCGTCTATTATTCACGGTCTACGGAGCAGCTCTCGGATCCTTCCCAAGATGACATCACCACCACAGTTTGTCTCTGAGTTTCATGTGAAATGGCTTCAGACTCCATATTTTCCCTTAAAGTAATGTGACTCATTATTTCCTCAAAAATAAGCAAGGGAAACAATGAAAATGGAAATGGAAAATAAAGAGAGGGGATGATGCATGTGCAATCATTTCAACCTGCTGCTGCCAGAACTAACTCCCAAAGGGAAAGTTCCCCTAATCGGCCCCATTGTTCATGTGATTCTAGTATTGTTCAGTGCATCGTGTCTCGTTTATCCACCATGTTGTACTGTAACTATGTTGAGAATAATTCAAAGACTTTCACATCTCCCCAAAAAGGAAATGTGCATCCTAGGTTGTGGTTATCCACTGGCCATTAGGTACCATGCATGTTCTACAAATAAAGCAGGTTAAACATTACACACAAAGAGAAACGCACTAGAAACATATCAACATTACCACAGTGCTGGTTAGAAAAGAATTATCAAGCACCAGCTTCATTTAGTTTATGGTTGAAGGTTTTCTTGTTATGTTAAAATTCCTGAGTACATTGTTCCTAAAGCTTTTCCCCCAGACTCCCAAGATGAATACAGTTTGAAAAAGTTGCTCTTTCATATTTGTTAAAGTACGTAAAAATCTGAAAACACAATGCCAGCTACAGATTCTAAATTGGAAATGTTCTTATTCAGTTGAGGAAAACTAAATACTGAGAGCCAATGTGCAGTAATAATGGAATATTCCTCAAAATGTGTAACATGTGCTTTAGGGAACTATAACAGGAATATTGAAGTTGGTAAAGCCATGACTTGATGTGTTCAGATAGAACACAGAGCACGTTTTAGAGGAGGCCAGATTGAATACAACTTGACATGAATTGTATCTGACTCTGTTAAAAACTTTCTATGATTCAACAAACTGGTCAAAGGTCCAGCTCTGTCCGGGACAGCCCTCTACACTTCATAGAGGAAGTAAGAGGAGGATGCGAGCAAAGCTGACATCCATCATGGACACTCCTGCATGAGACTGTGGAGGCCTTAAACAGCTCCTTCAGCTACAGACTGATACTCCCACCATGTAAGAAGGAGATCTACCACAGGTCCTTCATTCCAACGGCTGGCACATTCTTCAGCACCAGCATGACTTCATGACTTTATATACTATATATTTATTATTTATGAGTCTTATCAGCTTCATGTATACAAGCTGCTGTGACAAGTGAATTTGCCCTGTAAAGTCTCTCTTATCTTATCTCATGAAGACGTGCCCACATGTCAAAATGTTTAAACACACCCTCCCTATGGTGAACTGGCGACCTGTCCACAGTGTACCCTGCCTCTTGCCTAATGTCAGCTGGGATCGCCTCCAGCCCCCCATGACCCCAATAAAGGTAAGTGATCAAAATAAAATACACAAAAAAATAGAGAAAAGGGTAGAAACTGAAGGAAATAACAGACCGAACTGGAGTCTCTGCTGACATCTTGGGCCAGTCAGAGGCTGACCTGAGCTCAAAAACACAGGAGGAGCTGCAGTGTTAGTGGCTTAGAGGCTAGCTTACTGTACAACTAGACATTGGCTCCCTGTGGTCAAATTTTTGTAAGTTACGTGACGCAAAAATTTGCTTCACTCTCTGTCTGAACACACCTTCTGTTGTCCACAGCTGATTACGAAAAGCTTCTCCTTCAGTTCATTAAATCCCTGCAGCCACCGATCAGCAGGACAACATGCTGATAAATGTGCAGCTTCTGATTTGTGCAGTGCCAGGGTACCATGTGCCATGACACACAGCTGTCCACTGTGTTCACTTCCATTTAATCACCTGAAAATAACCAGGCTGCCACAAAATAACCACACACACCTCTGCACACATCATACTGATCAGGTGTAACTCCACATTATGTGATGTTTCACGTTGTATTCTTGTAATACATGCAGTAATTATAACATGATGTGACCGTTTACAATGTTAGATGCAGAACTGAATAAATCAGCAGTGAATTGATGTGATCATATAAACAGCTTCACGGATTTGTAGTTCTATTTACGGCAGCTGTAGTTGTCTGTGAATCAAGCATGTGTTTACAGGTCACTGTAGGGACAGTGTTAAATCTTAGATTGTTAAGGAACACTGACTTCCATATATAGACCAGCTGTATGTTTGTGATCTGTCTCGCTTGTCACTGAGCTTGCTTGATTAAAATGCGGCGCTCAATTTCACGTTTCCTGTGAGCTCAGATTTATAGATTTAATAGCTACACACTGTAAGGTGACAATGACCACAGCCTGTGAGAGCAGAAACATGCCTGAAGTGTCTTCAGAACTCAGCACACTGAGGTTCGGTACGAGCTCTGCTGTGATTGGTTCACAGTCGCTGCAGGCAGACAGCACACACACACACACTCTCCAAAATGTAAAGAGGTCTCATGTTATATGTGAGGGAGGGTGACACCTTGATCAATTAGTGCCTACACAGAGACACAGGGCCTCCTGGTGTCACATCAGAGACACACACACACACACACACACACACACACACACACACACATTTACTTACAATGTCACACTCATAAATACAGTGGCTATACTATACTACTGAAATGAATACCGGTGGGCCACATGTTTCCATACTGTACACACACACACACACACACACGTTCTGGCACATACTCACATGTCTCATCAGCTTGAGTGACAGTTTACAACAAGCAATTAGTTGTGCATGAGTGGGAGAAAAATGAATATGGTGAAGAAAAGGAAATTTGTCAAACAATCCACAGTGTACAGGCAGAACATGACAGGTGGGGAGACAGGAATTAGTGTGTGTGTGTGTGTGTGTGTGTGTGTGTGTGTGTGTGTGTGTGTATGGGTGATGAAAGTAATGCTTCAAAGACTGGGCATGAGAGTTTTTGTGTGTGCTTGCTTACACTAACTGAGGTTAAGTGTACATGAGAGCATTGACACTGGGGTTGATACAAGCAACAATTTTGTCACCCTCAATCTTTTCTCACAGGCAGAAGAAAGGTGTTCAAATATCAACACGTCTCTGATGGTGGGAAATGGATGAAGGTGTTCTGATGTGCTACAGTGTGTGCTGCCCTTAAACAGGGGTGCTAACAGATTAGGAGTTAGTTAAGAGTGTGGATGGGGTAACTAGAAATGTTACACTTCAAAATCAGCCCTTGAAGCATGTATTCTTTGTATGCTTGTAGGTTATAATACAAAAAGACAAAAAACACGTTGTCAATTATCTTAGAAAATTACTGTTTTCTAGATAGATAGCTACCAAGGCCACATCACAGACCAACACAAACTAGCTATTACTAAACAAAATCATTTGATTTAGATAGTTTGTTCTCCTGCTCAGCTTGCAGACAATAATGAGGAAGCACAGCGGACATTTTTATTTGATGATTCTTGGCTTGTGATTCACCAATGACAGTATAAAGAATGGACAGCGCATGAGTGACGTCACCCTTAGGTTTGCGAAACACCGTTTCGAAGCTCAGAATATTTATCACTGGCTAACACCATGTTGGATGGACTGCTTCTTCTGCCTTTCGGCTAATCTAATTATCAGCAAAGTATAGATCATTGGAAGAACTAAGGCAGACCAACTGACGCCTGGGTAATATGATTTGAACAGGTGAGTTGTATATAAATTCACCCTCAGTACAGTTGTCATGAATGGGGAAATTAGCTACAGAGACCAAAACTGTTTTTTGTACCAGGCTGTAAACATGTTTATTTCTGCTGTGAAATTCAGTCAATCTGTGTCTACTGTTCATGACTATGAAGATATGTACATCATCCTCAACCTCTTTGTCCTTAACCTCAAACTTCACCACGCCAAAATGGTGACAGGAAGTTAAAACTAAAAACCAATGACAGCTTCAAAGAAAACTGTCACTGAAAAAGTGCCAAAAGAACTTTTTCCAATACCAATGTTTCCTTTTTCAGCTCAGGTTTTAATGCCAAATTTGATTTTCACTGCCAAAAATCATAATGTCACTGTTCTAGCTCCATAACCCCGGGGCCTCTACAACAGCTCAAGAAAACATATTTAAAATTGTTTTATTGCATGAAAACTTCATGACTTTGAATAATTTGATCATGAACTGACAACACCCCCTACAGAATACACAATGCACTGACCACTGACACATTACCTCTGTTTGGGATCCCTGCCTTTAGTACATGGTTAAATATAATGGATTTCCCTCTTTTCTAGACGTGTGGTTGGTGTTCATGGGACTTTTTAAGAAACACTTACATACAAAAATCCAAAATGATTCTGTTTGCAGATCTGGAGATTTGGAGTAACATAGATATCTGTCTAGAGCAGTTCGAATATACTAATGATCAAGTCTCACTAATACACACCTACTCATGTACAGGTGACAATGAAGTTTAAGACAATTAAATAAATGATGTATATTTAAACCAATAAAATGTCTGCCTTTTGTGTAATTGCTGTATATTGCCACCTTCATTGAATGTGCAAACGGAAGGATGACCATGAGGTCAAAAAAAGGATTTAATGGGGAAAGAATGTTTTTTCTGTAGTTATTATGGTTTTTACACATACAGCAAAGGGTTTGTGATGCCATACAATGAGGAGGTAAAAACCAATCCCTAAGACAAACAAGGGTTTAGAGAGTGCTGCATTGTGGGCAGACTATAGACTTGTTTCACGTCTGAGTTTGTCAGATTCCTGATGAGTGGAACTTCTCCCAGGATCTTTAGAAACCATCTGTAGAAACAGATCAGGTACCAAACCACTGTCACACGTGTAAGAAGTGCCAGCATCATAGAAAGTCGTGATGAGGGGCTCAAAAGAAACGAATGCTAACAGCCAGAGAAAAGTTTGTGACTGCTTCAAGAGCCTGACAGGACAGCGTGAGAGCCTGCGACTGAGAAACAGGACAAAGAATGACTTGTTTTTATGAAAACATACTTGGACAAATGTGTATTTCACATTTCACTTCTGCATGGGCTTCAAGGATGATGAGTCTCTTATCAGTGGACAAACAGTATCTCAGGGAAACTTTTTCCTAACAGGAGTCATCTGATAAAATGTTTCTTATCTTTGGAAAGTCAGTTTTTTCCCCAAAAACTGTTCTTGTAACCTCATACGATCAGGGTCGTCTTATGTTCCGGTCAACACGGTATATCAGTGGTCCACACTGGTGGTGCTGGGCTGATGAACCGACCAACTGACTGCCACTCCCCCGAGTCATTCTGCACGTCGAAAAACCAAAAGAATGACACGAAAAATTGTGGCTCAGCAGAGAAAATGAGCCAAGAAGTCACTTCACCTTGTATCTGAAGGCAGCTCACTGGTTATCTCTGACAGAGAGAACACTTATGGCATGACTTTCAAAAAAGCTGATCCTCTGTGCTCCGACCTCACTACACTGTTTGGCTGCCAACTGATAAGATTCACCTGATATAGTAATCCATTTCTAAACTGCATGATGTATTGCACACAATCATGCCACAGTATATCTTTAAAATACTGTACAACAACAAAATGGCTACAGAAATTAAAAGACAATGTGAGCTTTGTGCATTGTGAAAAATAGAATAAACAGAGAATTGGGAGTAAATGAAAGCAGGTGACAGAGCAGAGGAAGGGGAAGGGCGGGGCGGCAAGTGAAAAAAATGAGAGTGAGTGGAGAGAACAAGAGCTTCCTTCTCTAATTCCACAGACCATTAAATTGTAATTTCAATGCCTGATATATTTATGCATTAAAACATTACGGCCGCCTACCCAACCAATTACTATGCAGACTGAGCTCTTGCTGTCCACACAGCCTGCTTCATAGGCAGGATGTGGAAAGATCATATGCATAAAATATACAGGCTCCTCTGCACAACACCACCGCAGGCTGGTAAAGAAAACTTTACAGTTGGGGAGATGTGAGACAGTGTGCTGAAATATTAATCCAGTAAATTCAAATAATCTCATTAGAAATTACTACAGTGTGGATGTTTGATAGTGGCTGTTACACTGTACATGCTGCTAATACATAATATGCATCACACACTGGGGCTCATGCAAGAACATGTTCATATTTTATCGAGTGCCTGACCGATTTATTGACTGATATTGAGTTATTTCTTATATATTGGTATCTACATATGCACATTTTTCTGTATAAAATGAAAAGACTCACTGTTTGCTGGGCCATGTTTGCTAAGTATATTTCTTTGTTTGATTTATTAAACTGATAATAGCTATATGGGATAAAAGTGATTTCAGTGATTTCAGAAATCTCAATAGATAGCCTGTTATGGAAGCTGGAAGGAGGTGGGTAATATCTGCATTGGATGATGGAATAGGTGGAAACATTTCAGTTAATTAAGGTAAATAATTCATGTTGTACATTTCATGGATTGGTTCATGGTTTTTATACATACATTTATACATATTATGTTATTATGTATTTGTTGTGACAAGCAAATCAAAGAAATTATGTTTTTTTTTATTGGTAATCTTGTTCATTCTCCCTTCTACAGCTCTACACTGAAAAGAAGAGATTTTAGTTTATTTAGATTCTTTATTTCAGTTGTCAACTTTATGAATGATTCACAATGAACACACATTACTAATGTTTTATTTCATGTATTTATGTGAAATGATGTAACACGTTAAAGAATGTTTAGGTGATTTGTTCTAAATAAAGTATTACCACTGACAGTATATGAAAAAATGGACAGTGTATGCATGATTTTGAAGCCAGAATATGTGGCTCTGGCTGCCGCCATGTTGGTAGAGCTGCTTCAAGCTTCTTCTGCCTTCTGGCTAATTTAAAAATAGAAAAGACGTGGATCATCAGTTGACCTGAGGCGGGCTGAATGATGCTTGGGTACTCAATCAAGCCATCTACCTGTCAATCAAAGTGCCCCCACTCTTAATCCTGCATAACTTTAAGCCTTAATATAATCTAAACAGGTGAGTTGTACATAAATTCACCCTCGGTACAGTTGTCATGAACGGGGAAATTAGCTACAGAGACCAAAACTGTTTTTTGTACCAGGCTGTAAACATGTTTATTTCTGCTGTGAAGTTGGACATTTGAACATGGGGACTTATGGAGACTGACTCACTTCTGGAGCCAGCTTCAAGTGGACGACAAGAGGAAGTGCAGCTTTTCGCATTTTTATTCACGTTATTTGTTTAAGAAAGACTTTTCTGCTGAAAGGGGGCTGTGATGATGAAACGTGAAAGAAGGAGATCTGGGGCATTCCTGACCTGATTGCTAGCTGCAGCTCTGGTAATGCTAGTAGAGACTGAACAATGATATGAGAATTATCTTATCTTGCTCAGTCTAAGTTCAGAATAACAGAATATTGATTTTTACATTTCATTGTTTTGGGGGTGATTCAGGCAGTATTATAGGCATTATAATGGTTATGGATCCTTCATTTAAAACAGTCTAGCTTCTGACTTTTCATTTATATGCTCTCATTGCACAGCAGGTCACATGACAGCATACAGTTTGTTCAGTACAATAAAATGTGTGCAGTAACGTGTTGTTTTTGTTTAATAAAAATCAAAGTAATATTGCCATTGGCAGGTGTGTTTGATTTCTCCCAGATGTCATCACATCCAATTAAATTAAATTTGGGAGGGGAGGAATGCTCAGAGAGAGAGAGAGAGAGAGAGAGAGAGAGAGAGAGAGAGAGAGAGAGAGAGAGAGCGTGCTCTCAGTTCATGTCACACAATCCATCACTGGCAGCTCTTCTTGCGGGTGGATCACTGCAGGTTACGGTTGCGCTCCCTAAGCATTGTGGGAGCTTGATGTATGTGCTGTCGACTGGCAGTTAATGAAACAGCAGCCACAGCAGCTAGCCTCCCGCTCTACTCCTCCGTCCTCCTGCTATCTCCGCCTCCGATTCCTCTCCGTCTAGCTCCGTTCTCTTCCTCTTTATCTCCATAAACAAAAGTCTTCTCAACATGCAGAGAAACTGAAAAATGTCCCCGCTGATTCTCATCCCTCTGCTGACTATTTAAAGAAAGATCTTGTTACAGAGCAAATTATTGATTTTCCCACATTTACCTTTGTCCCAGTATACTGACCAACTTAAGAAAAGGACAAGAGACCTTTTTAATATCTGCAGCATGCTGCGTCTGTGCTGTTCTTTCTTTCTTAGCCACTTTACTCACACAGTCTTAATCATATTCATCACTATACAAAACACATGCGGTACATATAGAAACTCATGTAAACCTTATAAAATATAAACTCATATACATTTTCTTGTTTATATCATCATAGCTGAATTATTGTACGCTACAGCTTCCTGTACTGTAGAATGACCTGTAAAAAGCATTTTATCCCGTCAATTAAATCATATAAATAATAGGATTTTAATTGCAGGCAAAAATCAATAGTAACAGTCATCATCAGTGGCTTATAACTCTCCACCACCTGAAACCATAGTTTACTCTCTCTATGTAGTCTCGACGGTTTCCTGGATACGACATTAATGAATAAGACTCCAGGTGGTTCCACGCACTCAGCCAAGAAATAGTCCAGCACATAACCCCCCCTGTAAATCTAGAGGCTGTATTTTTTACACTTCTCTTTTTGTACAGATTAAACAAACATCATGTTGATTAGTAAGCGCTAGAGGTGCTGGTAGGTGGATTTTGTCACATTTTGACAGTTTCCTTGTTTTACAGTCTTTATTCTCAGCTACGCTGAACGCCGCCTGAACGCTGCCTCTAGCTTCATATTTAATGAAAATATCTGACAGCAGTATCCATCTTCTCATCGAACTTTGGGCAAGAAAGCAAAGAAGTGCATTTCCAATACATGATATAAAACCCCACTACAATGTCGGAATGGAATGATGATAAAAAATAATCATATATTTGTATAAGTATGCCAAGGTGATGTTTTAACTGTATTTGTGAAGTTGTGAGGTTTCATATAGACTCCACTGTAACACAACCACACCCTCAGCTTTTACTCATTATAACTGAGTTAACCATGAACAGCTACAGTTGAAGGATAAACACAAAGTGAGATACATATTAACTTGTGTTTTTCATGTTCCACTGTCTTTAGTCTTACTAAGTTTAAATATTTGACTTTCAACTCAGTGCAGCAATGAAGAACTTAACAGAACTCATTTTATTAATTGTTCTGAATTCATTGACTCTCTATGTAATAAGGGGTAAGTTCTGAGCTAATGAAAGACACAATATTTTAAGTAATTTAGTAAAGTACTATGTTAGATCTGATCTGATGAAACCAGTGCAGGAAAACAATGCTAAACTAAACAAAGATGTGTTCAGCCCTGCTGTCCTCTGCCCACCAGCACTAAATGACTGAACTTTTGAAGCATCTGGATACCTCTTTTTGTGTATTTTAACTTCTTTTCTCTGAGCCTCTCAGCCCCGACTTCTTTTTAAAAAATGCTATTCATGTAAAGAGTCCACTTGTGTGGTGGTGTGACAACACCATGAATGCCTCATGTCTATATCTGTGTGACAATTCATCATCTCAAGACAAGAAAAAATGCGAGGAACCTGATGAGGAATGTGAGAGGTGGCCGGAGGAAGGCACGCTTTTCACCCCACCTGGGAGTATGTCTGCTCAGAACATACAGTACATGTACATTTTCTGCATGTTGCGCTTTTCCTCCCTGTACACAACTTGTCCCACTAATTAATATGAATCTAAATAAAGGCAGGCTTGAGGGCTGGGAGGATGGGGCTTGTCAACTACAGGACTATGCTGTTTACTCCACCTGCACTACATTTCCTCCTCCCCCTCCTCCATCTCTACCCCCTGAGACCAACAGATAACCACAGATACAGAGATGGATGGAGAAGGGTTGGGGTTGGAAGTTAGCGAGGTATCTCAGCACTGCAAACAAACTCTGAGTGACTCCATTACAGAAGGAGAATAGAAAGACCTAAACAACAGAATTAAGTGACATCTAATGTTGCAGATATTGATGCACAGCTTATAACGAGTGTGCCAGCATCTACTTTTCAGGTAACACAGTTGGACCGTGGACTGGGCACAACTTCTGAATCAAGCAATGACTAGTGTAACCCGTGTCTCCAGATAAGTGTAACTGATAACTAATTTGATTAGCTATGAATCAAAGCTGGGCTAATATCAGAAAACTCTAGATATGACTACGGAGCCTGAAGGAGTAAAAGGTCAGCACAGAACAGACAACAGGAAACAGGTAAATATGAGAAATATATTATACAAAATTATAGACCGTCATTCACATTCCCTGCCTACCTAAGCTGGCTTCCTGAGTGCACAGGCGCACAATAAATAAATAAATAACTTCAAACAAAAAGTCTCTTTATGAGATTTTTTTCAGCAGAGATAAAGAATATAAAGTTGCTTCCTTTAGAGTCCATGAAAGTTCTTGGTGTATGTGTGTTTCTTAAAGTATCTATGTTCTTTTCACTACCCGGGTAGGTTTACGTGTGATATTATCTGTATCTCAAATGAAGGAGCAGGATGATGATTGTTCCAAAGATGCCACGGTTGGCCACACCAGGCTCTTGGTCCGTTCACTGTCGACTTCTGGAGTTGGCTCGCCACTGATCACAGGGTCAGGTTCAGATGATCTCTCTCTCAAAGAACCAGTCCATACCAGTGACGTTTTATGAGTCTAGTCATCACTACTAGACAGGAAATACAGTAAAGCGGCAAGACGTGGTTTCCTTGCCAGGTTTGGATTCTGGTATCTCAGGACTGAGTCAGTACGGTTAGCTACACAGCTACGTCACCTTGGTTGTGTAATGTTATTCCCTGTTGGTCTCAGAGACTGTACTTCAGCCTGGCTCTGTTATCACGGTAAATTAGCGGTTAGCTACTTTAGCAGGTGGTTAGCCTAAAGCTATCTGTCCATCATAAACTGTGTAAATACAGAAAGCTGAAGCTGAGCAGTCGGAGGACATCAGAGGGAAAAAAAGCAAATATATTGTGTATAAAATCTGATCCTGAGACATAGATGACTGCAGCAGCCCTCACACTCACTCACAGACTGGATCAAACAGGAACCACTGCAGTCCGGTGGCGTCAAAAGAGAGAAAGTGTTTCACTGGATGCAAAATTAGTACTTATGTCATTGTTCGTCCAGATACTGGAGTATAGGTGACAGATGTGATAAAAACACTAAAACATCAATTTGGACTTCATGAGGAATTGAACCAATGCTGCTGCCACAATGTCTGCCACATCATGTCAAAACCTTCATTATTAAACTCAAGAGCAAGGTGGAATCACACCTGAACTTCTAATCATCTAATTGCTGATAATAGTTGTGCAGTGAAGATATGAAATGTTTGCTGTTAATACATCATTGTTCAGACTCTACTAGCATTACCAGAGCTGCAGCTAGCAATCAGGTCAGGAATGCCCCAGATCTCCTTCTTTCATGCTTCTTCATGATAGCCCCCCTTTCAGCAGAAAAGACAAACTTGGCAATTCTGCAGAGATCGTATCATAAAGAGTAGAGTTTAAATAACAAGAACATTTGAGATCTGTCCTAAGATCATAAGAAGTAGTTATCATTTACATTGATCACATTTACAACTCTGTTTGTCCATACCCACATTTTCACTTACACCATAAGCAATATGAAAACAATCCAAATCAAAATTTTGACTTCACCCAGTCCCTAACCCAACACTGTAATGCAGGCAGGCGCGCAGATAGGTTTGAGAAACTGGGGGGGACGAAGCTCATGAAAATCATTACAAATTATTAACTGTCATCACACACAGAAACCCCCTCACAAAAATGCTAAACTCGTTTTAAAAAATGCTGAGAAACTGGGTGGGCTACGTGCGTTTAGTCAGTCCTTGTTAAACAGTAGGCCTATGCTCGTGCGTGGCGAGGAAAGTCAGATTAACATTAAAACGGCATTACGTTATTAATGTCCAACGAGGTATTTACATGTAGGCTACAGGCTACGCGGAGACAGAAGGCGAAAGTTTGTCTCTTGCCTCGTACGATTTTACTTTCACGAGAGGACATTGCTTCGAGACTCTCAGAAATGCAATGTGGTGTGATGAAGTATATATTTAAAAAGTACAATTTACTTACAGAAGTGACTTTTTGAAAAAATGACGCAATAGTCTTTTGCTTTTTTGTTGTCCTTCTCATCATGCCATGCCGTGCTGAACGTGCAGCTAGCTGTCCAAGTGATCAGTTGGTAACCGTGGCAACCAAAGTCGACGACGACTCCACACTCTTTGCTGCACAGTCCAAACGAGTCACTTGCTTGATGCGTACGCGTTGTTACACACAACGCATGCACATCAGCACACACCTCAGTAAACCAAATATTATGTTAATTCATATTTTGGTTTCCTCGTGATGCTTGAATCAGAAGATTTGAAGAAGACAAAGTTTAAAAAAAAAAACAAAAAAAAAAAAACGTTAAGCTACATAAAAGTGGGTGGGACGGATCTACGGTCATTCAAAAGTGGGTGTGTCATGACACACCTGACACACCCACTATCTGCGCCCCTGAATGCAGGGACGGACTGGCAATCTGGGGTTGTTGGGGGCTGCTCTGGTCCAAAATGCCAGGGCCGATTTTTTTTGTCCCAGTCCGCCCACGCTGTAATGTCAACCCACACTTGTAAATGATCAGTGAACCATCATCGCTTTGCTCCATCTTTCTGCCACAGAGAACACTTTGAGATCTCTTGAAAAAATATAAGTCCAAGAACCCTGTCCCTCTCTCTGCTTCTTATTCTGGTGCTAGTGTGGTGGTGGAGCGGAGTGTGTGAGGGATTATTGTGCTCAGTACATTCATCAAGCTACTCAGGGGGAACGCAAAAGAGTGACAGACAAATATATTACAGTGTCATAGACATCACAGACAGCGTGCATAACAAGGCAGGACACCTATTTAAGACAAAGCAGAGCCGGTGCTTTTCAGGAGAAGCGTGGCATTTCTGTAGAGTCCCTCTCTCCGGGGAGGAGAAGCCGGGGTGGGGGAGGATGGAGCTTGTTAAATTACTGTAGGTATGACTATGGCACTGCTGTAGCATTTATATATATATATATATTATATATATATATATAATATATATTATATATATTCATATATATTATATCCAGCAAGATATGTTCAAGTTTCAATACCATGGTAGACAGTAAAATCCATTCATTATTTTTAACCACTTAGAGTCACCAATTAACCTGCATGTCTTTGGACTGTGGGAGGAAGCCAGAGTACCCGCAGAGAATGCAGACATGGGGAGGGAGAACATGCAAACTCCACACAGATAGGAACCAGCCAAGGTTCAAACCAGCTTAAGGTTTAGAAGTGAAGTTAACTCACATTTGACAGTTGTGCGGCTCAGTTCATATAATTTATATTTGAATTTACTAAAAATGCATTACTGGTTAAACAGTTAACTCTTTACATATTTATGTTACACATTTATTAATTACACAGATTTTGAGCTTCAAAACGTTGGTTTGAGAACCTGTGGGTGACATCATGCATAACCTCTTTTTAATTCTTTTTACTGTCATTGATCAAAACACAGAGCTTTGTATTAAAGCTGTCATCACCAGAACCAGAAATTATTATTATTATGGTAAAGTAAAAATGGCTATGCCCAGCATCGTCAGGTTTATAATCTTATGGAAGTATATGAGCATATAACACATAGAATTTGGGAAGTTTCTGTGGTTCTCAGTGAACAACAGTTCACTACAATTCATATTACAACTACTGTACCATTGTGCTGGGGGTCTAGAAGGTTAAAGGGTTTTAGGGGCCCCATGGCTCGAACCATGGTTGATGGTCTCATTTATTTGTGTATTCTGCTGTCAAAAAATGAAGTCTGATGTTTTTCAGAACGTTTCTTGTTTTCCTGGAACAACGACACTTTCAATGCGTATGTTGCTAGTTGCAGATGTCTGCACAGCTGCTACAATGGCTGTTTGTGTTGAATGCACATGGACTGTAAAATCACTTCCGGTCTGTGCAGATAACATGAGGAGATATCGGAGGTGTTATTTTGTGTTCTGTTCAGACACACCTTAAGAAATCTTTGGGATGTACAAACTGAATGAGCTGCCAATCGTGTAGGTCGCTCAGTTTACACTCGTCTGTCTTCAGTGTTGTGCGGAATCCCTCCTCCAGCAGCTACATTGTGTCTGTAAATGAAGCTCTTCCTCCATCTCTCTCCATGCCTTCCCTTTCATCTTCCTCCTCAAGTTTCTAAGCTCTTAATCAGCCATTCCTCATCCTTTGATTTGTTGTCTGTATCTTCACTGGTCTGTTAGTTGAGTGTGTGTGTATGTGTGTGTGTGTGTGTGTGTGTGTGTGTGTGTGTGTAGATTTGCATGGCAGTTAAAAACGAAAACTCAATTAATTTAAGACTTTTTAATTAGTCCTGGCCTTGGTATTATTGTTGTTTCCTTCTCTCCTCTACTTCTTACAGAACTCATGTTTCAGCTTTGTTCTAATGAACCCTCACTCTCTTTCTGTCTTTCTGTTGCTTCTGTTTTCTGCAGCTGTCAACATCTCATCACGGGAGGTTTGTCATATGACATATCCAGTATATGGGAGGCCTGAAGGAAGCAAGACATCGAAGTTTACAGGATCCTATTTTATTCGAATGATTGTCTCTTCTTACATGTCATAGTAACTTTATATACAGTGCACCTACAAGGAGTCAAAGGTGCTTGGGACATATGCAACCACCTGTTATCATGTGACTAAGTTGATGTGGTTGAAAGCTCAAAAAGTAGTGATTAAGATTATTTTAGAGTAGATGAATTTGTAGTTATGTAACGATTCCCGGCTCTGTTGTGTATGTTATGTTACTCAAAGTATTCAAAGTAGGGGGAGGTAGAGTGGGTCATCCATTAATCAGATGATCGGCGGTTCGATCCCCGACTCCTCCAGTCTGCATGTCAAAGTGTCCTTGGGCAAGACACTGAACCCCAAATTGCTCCTGAAGGCTGTGCCATCAGTGTGTGAATATGTGTGAATGGTTAGCTCCTCAAACTGATGAGCAATTGGCACCTTGCATGGCAGCCAATGCCATCAGTGTATGAATGTGTATGAATGGGTGAATGAGATATGTAGTGTAAAGAGCTTTGAGGGGTCAGAAGACTAGAAAGGCGCTATATAAGTATTTACCATTTACTGCTACACATAGAATACCACCGAGCATAGCTCTCTGACGTGGAGGCCGTGGTGCAGCAAGAACATGTCGCAGCACTCATGGAATTTAAGGTTTACACACAATGAGGCAGAGGCTGCCATGTGATCCAACACGATCACAATTATACTAAGCTCACCCATTCACACAACAATGACACAGCTATCAGGAGAAATCTGGGGTTG
This sequence comes from Larimichthys crocea, assembly GCF_000972845.2. NCBI lineage: Eukaryota > Metazoa > Chordata > Actinopteri > Sciaenidae > Larimichthys > Larimichthys crocea. The sequence goes on from NC_040025.1 coordinate 23,706,519, forward strand.
AGTATTTTGGTCAAGGACACTTCGACTCAACTGGGGAAGCTGGGAATCGAACAAGCAACCCTAGATGACCTGCTCAATCCACAGTGATTTTATTATTTTGTATTACTCTAGACCAAAAATGCTGGACAGATAACTGATCACATGGCAGAAAATGGACCTGAAGGTTCAAAAAATAATGTCTTCTTTGTAATGTCAGAGTCTGAGTCTAAGTGTTTCTCCAGTTATGAGGATATGTGCACCTTTAAATGACAAAACTCTAAGGAATGTGGTGGGAAAGCTGCCTCCCACCTCTTCTTCTCCATTTCATCTTTGGGCAGGATACAAGAGCAGGAATCCAATCCTCCCTCCACCTTCTTCCCATAATTCTTGCAACCCAGTTTCTCAACAAACTCACAAACTGTCAAACTGCAAGAAAAGACAAAACAGAAAAAAAAACTATACAACAGATAAATAATTGATTATGTGATGCAGCTGGGATCAAGTTAATCCTTGTGTGGTGGATCAGTGTTTTTACTGGTGGGAGATGATAGAAAAGGTATTTCATCCCTGTGACCTCATGCTGAAAATGTACAAAACACATTGTGTGTGTTTCTCATTTTTAGGACAGATTTAGTGGCTTCGCCTCAGAGCTTAATGTATTAGAGGCTTGTTTTCAAACACACAAGGTTTTCTGTATTGATCCAAAAATGTGACTAAAATCCCACTGACGTGTAATTTTAGTGGAAGTTAGTTGGAGTCTGGCCTCGATGGGGAGAATCGTAGATTCATTTATTAGCTTTTCTTTGCTACACATTTTCAGGAGTAGACATTTGAATTCAAGAATTTATATTTTGTCTATTCAAGCCAGACTCCAAGTCAGATATAATAGTTTTAATTATGGTTCAAGTGCAAACATCTGCAGTGACCAATTGAAGTGCATTAGAGCAACTTCTCTCCAGGTAACAATGAATGAGGGACCTGGCCAGCTGCATTATGCCACAAATATGACCGTGTGTGTGTGTGTGTGTGTGTGTGTGTGTGTGTGTGTGCGCGCACACATGTTACCACATCCCTAACGATGTCACAACCTCAGTGATAACAAGCTGCTAAAAGTGACATGCCATCAGTTGGCATAGCTCTGATGACAGAATGGCACTGGCTGTCGCACACAAACACGGTAGAGCTGAGGCCTAATGGAGTGGGTTTGGACCTTCATCCCAGCACTGGTAGCTTCATCCCCTCCTCCCCAACCACCATAACAGCCAGCGTTCACCTTTGATCAGGACCTAAAATGGCAGCGCTGGCTCGGCTGACATGTCAGACAGCTGCCAATTAGATCAGCTCAGCCTCAGGCGACTGGATTCCAGCCTAGCAGCTACCCGGCTTGTTTTCCATACAGGCAGTGGCTGTACAGAGTTTTTTTTCCTGCCCACTCTAATTTCTGCTGTTGGAGGAGCAGATTTTTCCAAAACTTCTTGAGAATTAATATTTATCATTGCCAAGCGGGCTTGTACATGAACGAACAAGCCTGTACACTTCAGATGTGTCACTTTTCAGCCCTCCAATGCTCATAAATTATTTTGCACATATCACTCTATTGGGCCAGACTTCCACATTGTGGACTGGGTCCATGCATTACAGGACACTCACTACTCTGCCGCCTCCAAATGTGGCCGCTGTCAGCAGCAATGCCACAGAAAACTAGCCTACTAGGCTATATTAGCCTATATATATAGACAGTGTGTGAATGTCTTTTAGGTGCAGCATGTCTCGCATAGGTGATTTCTTACCATGCATGACTGGAAAAGGCTGGGAGCTTAGAATTACAACACATGAACATGCAGAATACAGTGATTGTAACTCCTCTCCCCCTTGTCGAAACAAGCACAGATGTTGATTTTAAGGGTCCAGAATGAAATAAGTATGGTCAAAGTTAATTGACACTGTTATACATGTGGATTGCACAGGGAGCATTATAGAGACACTGAGCTCATGAGTCCGAGTGCTGGGTGCATATAGTGTGCTTTATTAGATCAAGAAAAACTGAAGTATATAGTGTAAGTTATAAATAAAATAAACCCACAGAAACACAGAACATACTATCAATACTGAAAACAAGTTTTAAGTATTACCTTAAAGGAATGTGTACATTAGCAAAGTGACTTGTAGATGATATAAAAATGTATGTTCACGACCTTAGTGTGGCATGCAAGCATGCTAACATTAGCACTAGACAAAAGTTAGCAGTTAAGTACAGCTGAGGCTGATGGGAATGCCATCAGTCTCGCTGGTAGTTGGTCATAAATGAATGATTGGACAAATTAAAATGTTCACCTTGTGAACATTGTTCACAAGTTGTGCATTTCATTGTGTGTAGCTGTACCATCGCTGTGATACACTGTATATAAAATATAATGTAATACTGGTTGGCGTTATTTTCTGTTACTTCACGTCCACCGGACGTTTTTTGTGGTAACTTCATATTCAGCTCTAAAGTTTGTGTTTATTTCTTGCTCGATCCATCACTTTATTTGTTCATTAGGTATTGTTGGCATAGTGACAGTCTCCATGGAACATTAGCAGGTCTCAGTCTAGATCCTTTCTCAATCTTTTCTGAGGACTTACTTGTGAATCAAAGCAAAAGTGCCCAGAAATATAAAAAAGAAACAACCAATTTCTGAGCTGTCAGCCACCAAACCTACACGGCTTTGTGGAGCCCTCACGGTGGCTCGAATTCAGAGGTGTTCTCTCTCTCCTGTCGTATAACTCTGAAGCCAGACATTGCATTTTACACTTGTTAACTTGACCTTTTGGATTTGCTTGCGGCTAAATCAGCCATCAGCCTCAGCGATGACTGCAGGCAAGGGCGTAGGTTTGCATATGGACCGAAGGGACATGTCCCCACCAGTATTTTTGGATGACAGAATTGTCTAAGTGAACTCATTTGCTTTATCTTTCAAGTGATAATTCCAATAAGCCCTAGCATATTGACAAAGATACATGTGACTATAGAGAGAGAAAGGGGGGGGCTGAGCTTAGTATCACTGTGAGCACTTTGGATAGGAAGCAATGAATGCTCCTTTTGAGCAGTTGGCACCTTGCATGGTAGCCTCTGCCATCAGTGTATGAATGTGTATGTGAATGGGTGAATGAGATAAGTGCTGTAAAAGTGCTTTGAGTGGTCAGTAGACCAGAACAGGGTTGTATGAAGTCCATTTACCATTTCCATCACCATGTGCCTCAGAAGGAATACATAGAGTACCATGTCTTGGCTGTTCATATAGGGATGGAAAAGTTCCATTTCTTAACGTATGCAAAAAGTCGAGTTGTTGTAAAGAAAAGCGAGAGCAGGGTCTTTTTGCCCAGAGGACAAAAAGAGAGAACTGGATTCACAGAGGGAGATTATCTGCGCTCAAATAACATGTTAGCTTGACCTTTCAGAGCCATTTGTGGCTAAAGAGCCTAAAGCTACAGCAGTGAACTAAGCCATAGACAGGAATATTATAAAGCCTTTTAATATCCTTGTCACAGAGTTAAGGTCTTTCCCTGCCCCCTTCACCCCTCCCTCCCCCCCACCTTTCCGTCTCTGTTTGGCTGGATTTCAAAACTGTGCTGCAAGCTGTGCTGAAAAGGTACAATCTGTCAAAACACTGTAGTAATTTCTTAAAGATTGATGTGCTTTAGAGTTGTCTTGACTCGGCCTTTTATAATCAAACAGCCATCTTGTGAATACAGACTGCAGAAAACTGATCCAGAGACCCTGATCTATTTCTTCACTGCATGTTCATTTTTCAGTGGCAGCCCATGGCCAGGATCAGTCAGTCCAAACATTACAAGTATAGTTTAACATTCATCTTCATAAGCAAGAAATCCAGCGCTGAGCTCATCGGTGAGTTCATCAAGATTCCAGACATATGGGCTGAAATATACCAGTAAGGCAAAAAGCACCTTCACTGAGAACTGTATGCTGTCCTTAGCTCTAGAGTGAATGATAAGCTTGTGATCAGACCTCTACATCAGAGGTCCCTGATGTACATCAGAGGTCCCTGATGTAGAGGGTGCTGGTTTTGGTTAGACCATATTAATTTCTAAATCATGGCAAGCATGGGTTTGCTTGTGAAACAGTCTTCTAGCTTTGGGGCCGAAGCAAGGTGCAAATACACATAACATTCCATGAAGTGCAGCATTGAAAACAGGATGGTTTGTCACATATGTCCATCCATATGGCCTTACTTCAACAGTGTGTCTACACAGGAGGTGTTTCAGCCTCGTTTTCCAATCTATTTTCAGCAGTTAAAAAATAACAACTTTATGTGTTCTTGGGTTGTTCATAGCAAAATATTGTATCATATATTAACTGATTATATGCTGTGTGTTTTGTTTTGTTTTGTTTTTTTAATGTCAAATCTTAAGTGGAACACAGCTGTGGCCCCTATAGCTTTCTCACACTGTACTGTAAAAAGTACAGTATGTCCCTCTGGAATACAGTGGAATAGAAGTAGAGAAGTGTTGTCTCTGGTTATGAGTCAATCTACAAAATACCCAGTAGACATATTGTGCATAGTTCTTCACAATTGCAGAATAGATTATCTGAAAACATTGAAAACACGCAGGGGAAGATTGAGTGACTTGGGATTCTCAGCCAAACTCACTATGAAAGCACTCTGTGAAAATACTCTATTTAAAGTAAAAGCACTGCATTTATAATTTTACTGAGGTAACTGTAGAGACGCATGTCTGTTCAAAGTGGAGCTTATTTTCACTGCTTTATACACTGCTTGGTAAATGAATCAGCGTTAATGCATCATATTTTATTTGTTAGTCACATATTTTTGTGTGAAATCTGAATCTGCAAAGGAACCACTAACCAGCTGTGAGATCAGTGCAGTAGAATAACACATGCAAGTGTGTTCCTCTGAAACAGAAGGAACTGAAATCCTTCTTGTCCAAGTGGAGTGGACTCTCTTAGTTGGGGGGGGGGCAATGCAGTTGCCTACCTTGCCTCATAGTAAAGTCTGTGCATAAAAATACCTAATGTTGCTTTAAAGAAAGACAAAGTGAGTGGTGAAAGCCTTGCACACTTGGAAGTTCACCCACTTGATATGCGAACTCTGTGACTGCCAATGTGCACCTTCCCATCCAGAGATCAATACATGACTGGGAGCAGAAGGCAAACTTTACCCCAGGCAAGTATATAATCAATAGCCATGTGGGTTCTCGCTAATTAAACTGCCACATTAATATATCTCTCACTGAAAGCTACCTCTGGACAAGAAGGGCGGAGGAGAGGTTGGAAGGGGGAGATGATGAGATCAGATCAGGGTGAAGGAAGAGAGGGGAAACAGCTGAAGAGAAAGAGATGGACTAAAGACCTGAGGGAGACATAGCAAAAAAACAAAAATGTTTCCCAATCTAATTTAAACAATGATTCACTTAAGTACAGGTACAAGAAAATAAACCAAGTAGCTGATTCAACAAGAGTTCTGAGAGCTCACAATCTGATTCTAGTATTTCTTACTATTTCGATAGGGTGAATCCTAACAGAAAAATCAAATAAGAAGAATTCTCCACCCCTATTTTCCAGAAGCACCTCAGATCCCTGTGTTCAAACATCAAACCTGCAGCCAGAAACCTGGGTGCGACAGTGACCTTTCATTTGAAAATCAAATCACAAAACGTTCAATCATGTTTTTATCAATTAAGGAGAATCTTTTCTCTCTCTGAAAAGATTAATCTCATCTCTGTTAGATTATTGTAATTCATAGTATTCAGGGCTGAGCCAAAAAACGATCTCACACCTGCCAGCTGGTACAAAACACAGCTGCTCAGCTTTTAACAAATACTAGAAGACAAGATCACATTAGCTCCATCCTAGCCTCTCTTCACGGGTTACCAGCCTGTTCTAGAATTGATTTTAATATTTTACTGATTTACTTTCACTTAATGGTTCAGCTCCCAGCTACTTTGCTGAAAACTCTGCTACCCTATAAGCCTGGGCACAGCCTCACATCCTCACGCAGAGCTCTGCTGGCTGAGTACCACCTCAAAACTAAAGGTGACTGGGCTTCTGCAGTCCCCCAGCTCTGGAACTCCCTGCCTGAGGAGCAGAAATCTTTTAAATCACATCTTTACAAAAAAAAAGAAAAAACCTTTTACCTTTAACTATAGCACACCATTTTATTACCAACATGTCACATCTGTTTTATTATTAGTATGTACCTTTGTTGTTTTAATCGTGGTTATATAACTTTGTAACTTTAATCTGAAAAGCGATTTATAAATACATTTTATTAATATTATCATCTTATTAAAGAGTTCAGATTTGTCTGCAGACATGTCTATATTTTACAGTTTTACAATGGCAACCTGTTGGGATAACAATGAAAGAGTGAAGGGACAAATCAACAACATATCAAAAGATAAGTGACTGCATGAAAAACTGATTATCCTACAGAAAAACATCAGTCCAGATGTGTCGATCAACAACAGCATTGTAACGTCTGTCAGTTATTATTATGATTCAAACAGGCTTCTCATGTTATAGAAATATGGGCATTCACACATAGAGGTTACAGGACTCAGCAAAAAGTCAAGTCAAGTCAATTTTATTCATACAGCCCAAAGTCTTCAGGGTCTGTTGAAAGAAAAGTTCTTGCACTGCACATTCAAATGCTAATATTTCACCAAGCAAGTTTTATTTCTGTCTTAATATGAGTAATAAGTAATCTTTGTATCCATCCATCATTCAGTTCAAGTAGTAGTCAACACCGATCGACTGTGTCATATCACCCACCCCCCACACAGAGTCACATTAATGATACATAATGATAAAGGAAGCACACGTAAAAGCCGCATTTATGCAATAATGTGAAAATGGTGTCAGCCATCAGCGGTCCTGTCAGCTGTTGTGCTCATTGTTGCTGGTTGACCAACATGAAACATATTTGGAGTTGTCTTAATGCTGAATATCGAGGGGATCTGATAGATCTGAAAACACTGGATTCTTATAAATATGGCCGTATGTGAGAATTCTCTTTTAAACACTTCTAGACTGTTTTGAGATGAATATAATCATTTGTTTCCTCAAATTAAAGCAAATTATTTAGTTTATATATATATATATGGGCTATACAAATAAAATTGATTTGATTTGATTTGATATATAGACAGACAGGTGAAGTCAGTGCAAAGAAGAGCACGCTAGTTTTTATTTAGCACATGCAACACAAAACACACGACGAATTATAACAGCAAATTATTTTCACACCCTCTCCCCCTCATCATGGAAAGCACACAAAGAAGTTTGTATGATGCAGCTTTTAAGTTAAAGGCCGTCGATCTGGCTGTCCAGGAAGGAAATAGAGCTGCTGCACATAAGCTTGGCGTTAATTAATCCATGGTGAACACTTTTACTGCCGTGTTACAGGCACTGTTCGGAAACAATCAGTTCAGGTATATTAATAAACATTTACGGTACAAAATCTTTCTGTGTATCCGGTAAATATCTCATTTCTCAACCTGGATATCGGCAGCTTATAATTTTAATTTGAAAATATTTAAAATATAATTTTTTATTTTATTTTTTTTAAACGTAGTGGGTGCGGCTGATATTCAGGTGCGCTCTATAGTCCGGAAAATACGGTATATATATAAATGTATACACATCAGCTCTGGATAAACTGCAGGAAAGGAGCAGGTCTTATGGAATAGGATCAGATTGTCCTTTAGGGTTGATGTCAGCTATTCTAGGTTTGCATGGTCTTATCGAGCCAGTGGTTTATTGACAGTTTAGTCTTTCCAGTGGAGTAGTCTGGTTTTCTTGGCCACATAAAGACTTTTGAGATGAACGTTTGGAGATGTAGGACTGTGAGGGGCGATCACATTAAAGAAATGAATGAAACAGGAAGCAGAGAGCAAAGAGCTGTTTGCTTCCTCATTTTTTTTACACGTTTCATTGAACAGGCAGATAGGGAGTGACTGTTCATGGATATTGATTGGTGTTTACAATAGCCAATAGCAAGTGTGCATTAAACCCCCACTGCTATGCATTGCAGCTAGACAAAACAGTGGGGAAATCCAGGAGCCACAGTGGTTTTCTTGCCAGGTTTGGCTGTACTGGTATTGACACTGACGTTTGAGAAGGTCAAAGGTCATAAGAAAGCTGCCACTGAAAAGGTGCCCCAGGTTGGTTATTCCTCTTTGTTTCCATGCAGGCAAGCTGATGGGTACCTTATTGACCTTAAACATAGGATTATGCCAGATAGTAGTGAGAGTAGCGAGGGCTTAATTCAGGTTTAGTATTTCTTTCACATTGTGGTATTTATGGTGTTAAATTTTAGGGGGCAGCTGTAGGTCTTAACTGATTTATCTTTAAATGCAATATGCCGAATGGGGAGGTCCTTACAGATAGTCTGTTCAATATCTAGCCAGGCAGAACTGGGATTGTTTGTTCAGTAGATAAAGTGGATATATTGAAACTGGTGGGAGAGGAACAAGTGGTAAAAAATTGGTGCAACAAGCCCTCCATATTGTTTGTGTTTTTGGAGTGTAGTTATTTTGGGCTTTTTGCCATTCCAGTAAACTGTATTGACTGTTGAGTTTCAGGATAAGAACAGGCCTTGGGGAAGATTAAAGGGGGTCGTGGCAAAGAGAACGTTTATTGACAGGAAAAATGTGATGAAAAAAGTGCATGGGAATTTATTTCATCCATCCAAGTCTTCATTGATGCTATACAGTAATGGGGAAGGTGTTTAATGGATTGAGTTGTATGGTTCTAGGACAGATACCCAACCTCAGCATCCCAGTCAGAATGGCCTAGAGGCAGAATCTTGGATTAAGAAGTTAGTCGAGTATCCAGAAACTTTGTCAAAGTTGTTAATCAGATTGTGGGCTGATGGGAAGGAAGTGGAGGGATTTGTTATATTTAACAAGATGTCATCAGCATATAAACTGATTTTAAGTTGATGTGAATGACTTCTAATGGCATTCTGTTGTATGGTTGATACAGGTAGTTCTATGAAATATGCAAAAGAGCAAATAATAGTGATAGTGTCTAGGTTCTCTGTTAAATTTAAATAATCTAGATATTTGTCTTTTGGTGATTACAGATTCTGAATGTGTGTTATATAGAATCGTAATCGTCATCCAGTTGAGGAAGTATGAGCTAAAGCCAACGTGGTGCAAAATAGTGAAGGGCTTGAATAGAGGCTGGCTGGTTAATCTTTTTTGGTTTTATAAAGATAAATTATGTTTAATGAGGAATGTTTCCATTTAATGAAACCAGTCTGATCTGAGTGCACAAGCAACGATTCCAGGATTATTGCAAAGACTTACTATTCTAAAGTCAGTGTTTTTTGGAGATATAGGGGGGCAGTTGGAGCAGTGTTTAGGATTTTTGTTTGGTTTAGGGATGTTATTGAGGCAATGTCGTTATCAGAGATTATTTTGAAAATAAGTCTTATAGAAGGGACCGGCAAGGTTAAAAATAAAAAATAAAATTGGATTGTGCCAAGTTCCTCATTCCTATCCGAATGACATTATTCCGACATTACTTTGTTTGCCAGTCTTTATGTAAACTGCATTGCCATGTATGAGTAGACAAACTTAACAAGTAAACTAAAAGAAAATTTGTCTAAATCTTCTAGACGAAGAGAAGTGCTGAGTGATGTGAACAAGAAGAGGGGGGGTTAGAAAAAAAGCCACAGCCTTACTAACAAGGAGAGAATACAGGAAGTGCTACATGGAAGAGGAATAAGAGAGAGGTGGGGAGTAGGGCAGACAGACAGAAAGGTAAAGAGAGAGGGAGGGGAAGGAGAGCAGGAGTGGGTCTGGTGGATTAATGTAGTGCAGGCTGGGCAGCGGAGGAGGCATTAATATGTAATTTATTGATGAGGGATAGAATATGCGGACGGAGCAGAGTTGAGGCGAAGCCTGCGTGTCGTGGAAGTCCCTTACGCAAGCAGTATGCGCCTTTCCATTTACGCACTTCATACATACTAATATACTCACATACACACACACACACACACACACACAGCAACCTCCATTCCTTCCAGCCATCCCTCACTTCCTCTGCTTACCTTCTTCGTTCCACACAACACCGGCAGGAGTTCATCTGAATCTCAGCCTAAAAACTGCATTTGTCTTTGAGAGCATGGGTGAAACTTTCTTCTTGAAAGAATAATTTCACATTTTGGGAAAATGCACTTATTTGCTTTCTTGCTGAGAGTGATATGAGAATACTGATGTCAGTCTCATGTCTCACAATGTGTTAACTGTGGTGCTAGACCAAGACAATTAGCCGGGTTTAGCATAAAGGCTGGATGCAAAAACTATCAAAATTCCAAATACACCTTATCACACTCATCTGCTCACAAAAAAATGTGCCATCATGTCTTGCTTTGTATATATATATATATATATACACAGTATACAGTAGGTGCAGCAATACTTTGGCAACAGGGGCTCCCACAAAAGGAAAAGGAAAGAACATCACATGTGGTACCTGTAAATTGTCAATCTACACAGCTAATAGTTGCATATTAGGCTAGTTAATGGTAGAAATAATAATAATAATAATAATTCTGTCATCTGACAACTGCATGAAGTGTATCAACTTTATTGATTCAAAATAACCATTAATAGTAAAAGGCTTGTTTGCCAGGGAATACCCAGCCCTTCTTATTCAGAGGACATTATCACATGACCTGAATTTTCATGTTTTTATGCATGGTAGGTGTGACTGTTTTTGCCCTGGTGATTTATTGGACATTTGTTGTTTTATGTATCTAAACCATATTTCATTGTATTGCTTCTGACAGCTTGCTTGGATAATGTAACATGCATGAACGCCATTTTGTTTAGGTCTCACATGAGATGGCAATACCACAGGAAAGTTGAATCGAATCACAAAACCTGTCATTTTGATTACTAATTAGATTATTCATGATTCAATCAAAAACTATGGCAGTTTAAAGATTGAACCAGAGACTGGCCATATGATGTAAATGATTAAATAAATTAGAGCAAACCTTTAAAAAAAGATCTGGAAGGATAAAAAAAAATTTAAAAAATCCTAAACTTTGCCATGTTTAATTAACTGTAATGTCTGCTTTGTTCTGTAGGGCCAGAACACATTACATCACAATACTTTCAACAAAGACTATGGCTGTTTTTAAAATGTTGCAAAGTGAAAGCACAGAAATTGACTAATTTGGCAGCTGCATAGTTGGACTGAACTAACTGAACTAAAATTTGGAGGGAATAATAGTATGGCATTGATATTGCATCTGAGATGTCACTTGGACATCACGTGGACATCAAAAGCAGTTCTTATACAGTATATATGTTTCCAGATACTTTTAGGTTACAGTTGAGATTTAGTATATCTGAAAATTATTCATTCATGTCTTCCCATGGATGATATTACAAGCTATAGCAGCGAGGAGAACAATTGTGAGGAAAACACTGGTTCAGCAAGGCAGCTGCCCTCATCACTGACACAAGATAGACCCTCATATGCATCGATATTCCAGTGTCATGGTGTGTGCAGTGTTTTTTTTGTTTTCTGATGTATTTCTTTCTCTCTAGATCAAGAGGGAACACAGAAGTTGGGGACAATTCCCGTCATTGCCACTGCAACCAATGCTGTTCCACCAATTGAGGTCTCTCCACAACTGCCCATTGAAAACATCTACATCACTTGTTTGAAGTTACCACTGCACACCTCTTACAGAGACTTTCAGGAAAAAATATCTTCATATCTTTGTTGAAACAATAAAGCGCTTGCATCGTCTTATTGAGTAAAGTTCAGGTTCAATGAAGGCAATAAACAGAATTTATTTATAGAAAGCTATTATGGAAAAAACATAAGCTGGGTTTGGAACTTGGCTCTGTATTTTATCTAGGATTAGGTTACCAGTAATCCTGAAGACAAACTAAATTGACTGTCGCTTGTTTTTACTGGTAAGTTTGTCTATTTTAATTTCCATTGTGTTATTCAAAACTCTACACATGTTATAGATCATTGTTTTTGAAACAGATTTCATAATTTGCATTTTGTCATTACTTTTTATTACAGTAACTTTACATTTATTATTTGTTTTGGCATTCAAAATTCAATAAACACTCCTGTGTATTTTTGCTTTATTTAATATTGTATATTTGTAGGACAGTGAATGGTTTGTCATTTATTTCCTGTAGCACCACAATCAGGCTGTGATTTACACATTTTAGACAGAATAAAAATGTTGCTCTACATGAAATGAAGACTCATAATATCGCCAGCTGGTTCAGACTTTCCTGAACTGTCTTAGCTGTACACTGTAAACTAACATTACCTTTAACTTACAGTACTTATCAGTGGTTTAATGTGCAATGTGAAACTATTTTGTTGCTTCTTATCCTGATTCAACAAAAGTAAGTTTAAGTAACAGTCCCGAACCAAAAGATTCAAAAAATGGGGTTTCAAGATATGTTTAACTATTTTTGGTCATAATATTTACAATCAGAAACATCACTGAAAAATGGCAGTTCGGAGGTTTGGGCTCACAGAAGAAGACCAGTCATGACAGGTGGAGGCCACAAGACATAATTGTTCTCAGACCTTTTTGTCAGCTTTTATACAAGGACAGCACTGTGCAGGCTGCTTCTCTATTCATGGAATCTTCAGATCTTGAGATCGACAGAAATCCAGATAATGTTTGAATGTGATCACAAGTTCTCCATGGATCTGTAGCTTCTTGTTGCATTTGTTGAATACACTATTAAAAAATGTCTAATGTCATTTTCATTACTTATTTTCAAAATGGAAAACTGCATTAGATAAGTAAACAGGATGACTTTGAAAAATTCAGTTAGGTTAGGATAAGATGAGCTTGAATATGTATTCCCTGGTTTGAGAACTTCCTGTCTCAGTGAAATAGTTCTATGTATATGTGGATGTGTATGGGGACAATATATGTATGTGTGTGTGAGGAAAATATATGATAAGGCCAGAATGGATAATATCTCTTCATACTGAACACTAACAACTCACATGCACATTCCTCTAGTCAGACATACTGAAAACACAAAACACATTCATAAACATACGCAGACATATACAATACTAAATTGTCACCTCTATTTACGATGTCACATTGATAAGTGAAAAGAAAATACATTACAGACTGTAAATGAACCATTAATAATATTAATAATAGAATGATCATCTTTAAGTTCCAGTATTGATATAAAATGCTGTAGATGCCCAGCTGCAGTAAAAATGGGTCAGACTAAGAGAGAAGCTGACTGTAACTGTAAAACATGTTTAACCACAGTTTGGATTAATTTACAGATGATAGCAGCTTATCTCTCACTGCCAGACTGTATTGTCATCCAAAGTGTCAGCAAAGCACAGAAAGCGTAATAATGATCATGTTTGATTAAACACTGCGAATGGAAGACAAAAAGAGGCAAAGAAAGGAAGAAAGGGAGGTAGAAGACAGCAGGCAGGAGAGGAGGAGGCTGCTAATTGATTAGCTACAGAGAAACTCAGAAGCTTCATTTGCCAAAGTGCTGCTGGGGATGTAAACCCCCACCCTCCACCACCCACCCCCTCACCACCACTCCCTCCTCCTCCACAAAGGGATGGAGGCAAGACACAGGCAATTGATACACTCTGTTAGGCCTTATCAGGACTGCTGTGATCAGCTGCACCTCCAGGCCTATTCTCTGCAGTTTAACACCATCACAGAGAGAGCTAATATATATGTGTGTGTGTGTGTGTGTGTGTGTGTGTGTGTGTGTGTATACTGAGGCTTGTGCATGTCTTAAAGACAATAACTCTGTGTTACGTTGAAGTAAATGTGTGTAAAAAGATAGAGAATATGCAGAGGTAGTGGGTGTGTGTATATGTGTGTGTGTGTGTGTGTGTGTGTGTGTGTGTGTGTGTGTGTGTGTGTGTGTGTGTGTGTGTGTGTGTGTGCGTGTGTGTGTGTTGTAAGGTGTCAGCATTAAAAGCTTTTTGTCCCTTGGAAAATGACCTACTATTTACTGATTAACATCAGCTCTGGCATAGATAGCAGTGTATGTGTGTGCGTGTTGTATGTGTGCGTGTCAGTGTTTGGCTTCCTTTACACCACAGTGACAGGAACTGCATTATCATTCCCCACCCACACACGTTCCTCACAATAGCAACGTTAATATTAACACCTTATGTAATGTTGGCTTTGAGCTTCATTTCGCTTCCAGAGAAATGAAAGCTGCACGCTGCAGTTTTATTTTTATGTGCCCTAAATGGCACACTTCAGAACAGGAAGATCCACACAACGCTGCTGAGCTACAGTATGAGGCTGTCACTCGTGTGACCCAAGAGAAGTAGGCAACATCTGTGTAAACATCATAGCTTACACTTGGGTGGGTCTGTACTATAAAGAGAGTTTATGCTGCAAAGTGATCATATATCACATTTACACTGCATGTGTCACAGGCAGGATCTCATATCAAATAGGCCAAGTGTAAATGCAACCAAGAAGCATTAGAGCCCAGTATACGCTTGTTAATATGAGTAGATACACAAACACACAACACAGGATTCACACTCATATTACATTTAGTGGTCAAACTGGTCAGTACAGTGGCCCTGAGAGCTCAAAGCTTTAAAAAGCGCATGGAAATGAACAAAAACATCACAAGACATGCACAGCATTTACAGGAAGAACACCATGAAGTGAAAACAGTTTAATTCACTTCCTGGAAATGAGCTCACAAAGAGATGCTACATCATCTGTTCATTTTCCAAAACCACTGGTGGATAGTTGACTTCAGTAATTTCATGAGCCACAAACCAAGGCATCAAACAGCGTGTCCTTACTACAGGGACAAGACCCATTAAGTGGTTACTTCCTCACTCAGGTGGTGTAAAGTTAATGTGTCTTGGAGAGACGGATACATTTACACTAAACAGAAGAATGTCAGATGCTATACAGACTATGTCATTTATATTTACATTCTGTATATACAATTTTTTTGTTTTTTTTCTTCAGTGTCTACACATTTAATTAAAACTGACACATAACATGTTTGTATGGCCATCTCATGTGGATGACAAAGTCTTGCTTTGCTTTAGACTGTCATAATTCTTGTTATGAAATAGCCAACGTTTATATACAAAAATACTACAAGTAGTGTCTTTAACTTGTTCACATCACATTCACTGATGCTTATCGGCACTGATGGTTCCTCAAGGCAGAGCCTTGTAAATAATTCAGAGTAAGATTCACACATAATGCTCAGCAGGTGAACAATAAGAGAAACATAGATGGATTTAGTCACTTTCACCTCCATATGAAAACAAATGATATCTTTGCAGAAAGTAGAAACAAAAAAGAACAACCAAAGTCATTACTAGGCCGCTGTGATAAGATCATGCCATTCTCAAGCTTTATCCAGCTCCTGATCATCACACTGGTTTCAGATCTACGTGACATCTGTGATGAAAACAAACTACTAAACTCACTGATAAGGTTCCAGAAGAACAGTGAACGAGCTTTCATTACTTCATAAAATCTAAAAGAAAAACATGCTGCTTTAGGTCAGTGTGTCCCTCGAAGAGCACACCAAAGAAGTCAGCGTTATGAATTGTGATGAATCAAAGCATGTTTTTGCTCCCACATGCTGTTAGCATTAGCAGCTGGCAGCATAACAGACAGCCTTCAGAAAAACACATGTTAAATTTAAACTTCCTATTTTCATTATTAACTATCAAAACGTGTAGACAGTTTAAAGTTGCTAACCTTAACTTTACTCAGCAAAGCATGCAAGTGTTGAAGCCAACACATTTCCACCCCCTGGCACAGCAGATAGGCCCTTTAAGACTTTAGGTCGTACATACTCTGGAGTGTCCTCCAAAGAAAAACAACAGCATCAGTCATTGATGCAAATCTCCCAAAGTGACAACTGTTTACTTTTAAATGACTCGAGCAGCTGTAGTAATTACAGAGGGTGCAGTGTGATGTTGTTACAGAGCCACAGTCTGCAAAGGGAAGACGTCGGGTTGGATGGATAAGTCAACAAAACATTGTTCCTTAAAGACCTCATGAAACATGAAGCAGAGTGCTGTTCACTGCCTGCGTCTTTCCTGCATTACCATGTTTCTACATTAGCCCAGACACTAAGGCCACCATAGTTTCTGTGCAGAGGGGGTTGCAATCAGCAACTAAAACACTAAATGTCAGTTAAATACCAGATCCTACACACTGTCACACACACTGTTTTCTTTTACCCATGACTGCACGCTTTCCCTAACCTTAACAAAGCAGTAAGACTTTAACCACAATGCGTCAGACTAGTTTGTGTGCTTAAACTGAACTAAACCTGAAACCATAAACCATGGTCAGATTTAAAAAAATATATTTTTAATTTATTGATTGATATGTAACAGTTTTGGAAGGCACAGGCAAACAATATTTTCCTGTAGACGCCAGGTCAGAAAACACTTCTGTTATTCTAGAGATCATGGATTTACTATATTTTGTTTTTTAATTTGAATCTTTTACAGAGATCAGACTACAGAGCACCAAGAATGAAAACGAGTGTTAGGCACAACAGTTGCTGGTTGTGGAGGGTTTAAAATCATCAAATCAAATCAAATCAGATTTTATTTATATAGCCCAAAGTCACAAAGTACATTTGCCTCAGAGGGCTTTACAATCTGTACAGGGAGTGACACCCTCTGTCCTTAGACCCTCGGTTCGAGTGAGGAAAAACTTGCCCACAAAAAACCTTTAACAGGGAAAAAAGGTGGAAGAAACCTCAGGAAGAGCCACAGAGGAGGGATCCCTCTCCCAGGACGGACAGACGTGCAATGGATGTCACGTGTACAGGACAAATCAACACAAACATATTGTACAATTACAATGACTGACAAAATGACAATGAAACACAATGAATGATAAAATGACAATGAATTACAATGACTGATAAAATGATTACAGTAGCAGTGGAACCTGTGATAGAGATAGAGAGACACAGATGCACAGCAGCAGCAAATCATCAACTAACTATAAACTGTAATGGAGATATGGTAGCAATAATGACAGTAATAATATATGTAGTGGACGTCATGCAGGATCACAGCAGCAGCCACGATCCACGAGAACCTGCTGGACGATAGAGCACAGAAACTCCAGGGAAGAAGTTTAGTTAGTAACATGCAATAATGAGACATGTATGTTTACAGATGGTGAGAGAGAGAAAGAGAGAGAGAGAGAGAGAGAGAGAGAGAGAGAGAGAGACAGAGAGAGAGACAGAGAGAGAGACAGAGAGAGATGTGACTGCATCTTCAACCAATACCGTGCCTGACTAGGCATAACCCTGAAAGAGACAGACACAGACTGAGACAGACAGAGACAGAGAGAGAGAGAGAGAGAGAGAGAGAGAGAGAGAGAGAGAGATGGGAGGGGAGGGAGGGGGAGTCCCCCGGCAGTCTAATCCTATAACAGAATAACTAAGGGATGACCTGAGCCAGCCCTAACTATAAGCTCTATCAAAAAGGAAAGTCTTAAGTCTATTCTTAAAAGTGTTGACTGTGTCTTCCCCCCGGACCCAGAAAGGTAGTTTGTTCCACAGAAGAGGAGCCTGATAGCTGAAAGCTCTGGCTCCCAATCTACTTTTAGAAACCAAAGGAACCACAAGGAACCCAGCATCCTGAGAGCGCAGTGTTCTAGAGGGGTAGTAAGGTATTATGAGCTCTTTTAGATATGATGGTGCCTGACCATGAAGAGATTTGTAAATAAGGAGAAGAATTTTAAATTCTATTCTAGATTTAACAGGTAGGCAATGCAAGGAAGCCAAAATGGGAGAGATGTGATCTCTGATCTTGGTTCCTGTCTGTGATATCTGTGATACCTCATGATATCCTAACAACAAACTGCTCTTCCGAATTCTCTTCAGCAGTAAACATGGAAAAGACAGGGAGGTGGTGTTTTATCTCATTTCAGTGAACCTGGAACCATTTGACTCTCACCCTCAAGTCAGGAGCATCCTACCTGTAAGTGTGACATACACACATTGGTCTGCTGCACACATACACCCTCTTTCTAAAGGTAGACCCTACCGTCACTGCTCATTGACCATGAATAGTTCCACCTTTACTTTCATTCATAAAAATCTCACATACAGAAACATTTTGTTGTTGGTGCCGTCAGGTGGAACAGTGAAGGTGCTCTCTGATACCTTCTCCTGGGAACCGTTTCACAAAATCGATTTGTGAGCAATGCGTACACGCAGATCACAAACACAGCCAGTGTCTTGTTTCACAAATGACTGCCACTAGCAAATTGCAGATACATTTGCAAGTCCGACTGTACGGTGATCTCACATGCTCATTCACAGGTGGCAAGTATAGTGTTTC
Source organism: Larimichthys crocea (assembly GCF_000972845.2). NCBI lineage: Eukaryota > Metazoa > Chordata > Actinopteri > Sciaenidae > Larimichthys > Larimichthys crocea. The sequence goes on from NC_040025.1 coordinate 23,724,892, forward strand.
TTTTGATTATTGCAAAATGTTAAAATGAATGTGAGATGAAATAATATCATCTTGGAAGATGCACCTTGCGTTTGTGGTGACTCCTTGATAATCTAATCTGACATAGTGGCCATCTCAAAAAACAAAAATGTTGTGTAATCTGATCTGAGATTTGACAATTAATCATGGAATCACCAAAGAAAACAACAGATCTGCACTTCAAGTCATTTATTTAAAATGATTTACACCTTAATATGGCTAGAGGCTCAGCTATAGTGTTTATAATTCTACAAAAAGTGAGTGGTGTGTTGATTTTAGTCAAAGGAGAGCAATTTTGGAATAGGTAGATCTCACAGATTCAGCATTCAGACAGCTGAATTCTTTTACTGCACTCAGTGCTGAGGGGATAAAAAGAAGATGCTGACAGCTGTTTTTCAATGACAATGGGAAGTCCATTTTCTGCAAACGGTGGAGTGCATTGTATCTGGTCCTTAAAAAATCTGTCTGTCAGTCTGTCACACGTGCACGCACACACACATGCACACACACACATTCTTCTCTTGGAGGTCATTTCAGCTGCTACTCTTCAAATTCTCTCACTGATGACTTCAATTCAACATTACACACTGCTGAACAAGGTTGCTGCAAGATAAATGATTGCTTATTAGAATGTTTTGTATTTCCCTGCTAAATATAAGCAGCTCTTCCACACATTCCCTCTCCTCTTTCCACTAAACTTCCGGTGTTCCTTCCTCTTCTGTCGCAGAAAGTGAGGCGCTCAGTGGTCATTCCACTCTGGCTCTTCTCCCAGAACACTGATTTGACAGATTGGATTCAGCAACCAAAAATCAAAAGTGGGCTCTCTGTAGATCTGCTGCAAAGAGACACTCAGCAAAAAGCTATTTTTGATGCTTTGGGATTGAAAGTGAGAAGTACATAGTTAGGTGACCATGGTGATGACTAGGTGAAAGTGCCCACAGCAATGATCATCCTTCATTGGCTTCATTATGTCTACATGTGTTGTAACATGTGTTACATGGACGTGCCATTAAAGCACAAACAGGAAACTTCATTTAGAATGAGTGTGAATGTGCACAAAGCAAAATAAAAGCCACCACAATGTATGCAGACTTATGGTTTTGTTTTGATGGTACATTTCTATCAGAGACAACCTCAAGGCCTCACACAACAGTTAATCTGCATGGTTGAGGTTGCCATGGAAACACATGAACCATGGCAAAAGGTGAAACCTACAGCTCAGAGGAGCAACATCTTATCTTAATATCAGTTCAGTTACAAATTTATGATTTGGAGGTTTATGCAACTTTAAAGCAACATTACATAGTTTATTTCATTTTTTTGTGATTTGTTGTCTCCAGTGTCAGGGTGTAATCCCACTGTGGTAAACATGGACAGCTGTACTTGAGTATTTGTTCTGATTACATTACTTCTGATCAAAAACTAGCGAGTCAACAACTTTGCTAACAGCCAAACATCAACCAGGTCACCAACAGCAGACCCAGCAGCAGCTAATATTACTGACTAGTCCAGCAGCAGTCAGCCCAGCTCGGCATCTGTCTTTCAGCCTTTTATTTCACCAAGCTCTCACCAACCACTAAAAGTCAGTCCCACATTTACTCTTGTCCGGCAGCTTCTTGTTCACGCACTCTTTCCTTTTGTCTTCAGTCCTGTTTTACCCGGTTACGTTGCTCGCTTGCCCAGCTCCGGTTCTGACATGACACCAGCAGTTCTCCATGCCATTGGCCGGAAAACTTCCTCTTCTCAGTGGTCAAAAACGCCTATGGTACAAACACTAACACTCCCCTGTGCTCTGAGCTCACAGTCCAGTCTCAGCTAACAAACTGAGCTAACATTAGCTAACAGCAGCTACATTTCACAGCAGTTTCCTGTCCATCAGGAAACTCTGTAAATCACAGAGAGTTGAGGCCAAGCAGCTAGAGGACACCAGAGAGAAAACTAGAAAACATTTTCATAAATTATGATCCAGTTTCACCAAAATCAGTCAAATAGTTGGTGGTGTGTGATTAGTGCTGTAAAGTGTTACGCACTTCTTACAGGTGATCAAATCCGGAGCACATAGCAACATAGTGTGATAACAGACAAATAAATGACACCTGATAACACATCAGTGCAACATCAATATTATGGAAAATATGTTGCTTTTGGGTAAAAAGGCTACACAGTGTTGCTATAAGGGGATGTTGGGAGGCCCACTAGTTCAACATTTTTAAGCAAATGTTTTACAGTATAGCACCATGACATACAGCATATACTGTATGTTGCCTTATACCTTATTTGTAAGTGTAAACCTACTTACATTTCCTTCTACTAAAAATTACAGATGTGTCCCAGATACTAACAACCATAGCAGTAAAAGCTTCTTATTCACTTTGCACTCTAAAGTAATGTTTCTCCCAACTGTCTGCATGTATTGACCCAACATTAGAATAACCCTGTCTGTTAGAAGATTGTCCCTTCAGACAACAGAAACACTGCATGGACTAACTCTACAGATGAACAACACCATTCATGTCATGTCTAGAATCTAAAGTAAGTAGTACTTTACTTTTAATGGAACTGATGCTGTGTAACCACTGTGTGAGCTGGAGCCATAACACACCCCTCTGAAACAGGAAATACTGCAGCTTTACCAAAAATCCCAAGTGAAGCAGCTAAAGTGAGCCAGCAACTCTCTGCACTCTCTGCGACACAGCCAGCAATCAATACATGACTTCAGCATTTTATAAATGACAAAATCAATACTTTTTCATATTTTGCTATTCTAATGTATTCTGCTAGACACCACCCAGGGCAAGAGAGCAGAAATATGTAGATGACGCCAGCATCTGGGTTACAACACATTCACATGCTAGACAAACATCTTCCTTTCATTTCCAAGAGTATTTCAATTCATCACACTTTGGACAGAAATCAATAGCAGAAATGCAGCACATTTTCATAGAGGAAATAAAATATATCACACATCCATACAGACAAGGCACAAGAAGTGAGTCTGCCATGAAGGATACTTTGAAGAACAATCAAGTGAAGGAAAGTGAGGTTGAGTCAGGTGGACGATGGGCGTGTCATGTCTGACTTGATCAGGCGCAGGAGATCACAGCCCATCACAGACCTGTCTGACTTTTCTTTATTAACTATAACCACAGTGTTTTTCTAACTGTAACCATATCGTTAATTGACCTTCATTTTCATAACCTTCAAATCTTCAGAACCAGGATAGGTAGTACTGTAGCAGGACAAACTAAGGACAAGTCAATTCAAACAGATACAGCACATAACATCACTGAAAACTAAAGTGCAGTACGAGCCACAAATTCTTTTATATTAGTTTTAGCATCTCCAACCCAACAACTCATCTTCAGGTCTTTCAAAATTTATTGAATTAAAATGCATTCAAAGAGTTTTCGAACTTTGGAGGATGAACTCTACTCACTGTTTTTCTAGCACCATCAGCACGCTGACATTTTTTGGATTTGATTGAAATGTTTTACCACAAATTTGTTGGAGACATTCAACTTAAAGGACTTTAGTGGTGTCTAGTGGTAAGATTACAGACTGCAACCGATTGAAACCCCTGACTCAACCAAGCATGATGGAACAACTACATTGGTCACAAAAATATTTACGTTCCAGGGATGCTGATTAGCTCAGTTGGTAGAGCATCCGCCCCACGTATGAAGGCTCAGCAGGGTTTGAATCTGACCTGTGGCCCTTTCCAGGTGATTATACACTAATGAAAACATAGTTATGAATATTATATTGTATTTCTGCCATATTCTGTGAATAGAGCCCTTTAACTCTTCCACAGTGAATCTCTGACTGTTCATTAAGCGTCCTCAACCCGTCAGAATTTTAGTTTATCCAATACTTTGGTTGATGTCCAAATACAAAACTTTCTACAGTAACACGGTGAACATAAGCATGCATCATCATCACGATCATCATGTGAGCATGCTGATGTTAACATTTAGCTCCAAGCGCCCCTGAGCCTAGAAGCAGAGCCGTTTCTTGCCATATGCGGCTGCGTAGGGCCCCGCAGCCAGCCAAAATGATGAAGAAAAACGTTCGCAGGATAAAGGTAAGGCTTTTGTCCGTGATGTGGGGTGGAGGGGGAGACATAATGCTCAGCTAGCCTCAGATAAATGTTAGCTGCCTCAGCTAGCTGGCTATGATTGCATGTATGTAAATAAAGTCAGCTTTATCCAGAGTTTGCTTTACGAAAGGGCTCAAATAAATGCGTCATGTGAAAGGACTGTGCTGTCATGCCGTGGACTGAAGTGACACCCGGTGTGTCGGATTATAGCAGCTCGGTGTTGTGGTGTCGTATCCTGAGCATAGACCTGTACTACTATTTTATAATCAAATCACTTATTATCAGACTGGTTTTTGTTACTGTTAGTAGTAGCAGTATAGCAGTGGTTTATTCATATAGCACTATGGATTTTAAATGATCAATGAGCCAGAGGGATCTTCAACAGCTCCTGACCAGCAAACAGCAACATGACTATCTAACTATTCTTACTTTTTAGTTTTTTATTGTTTGCACATTAATATGGATGCAGGTCCAGGTGTATTTTTATTTATTTATTAATATTATATTTATTTTATATTTTACTGTTTTGGATTTGTGGGAAAGTGTTTATATGTTATGTCACCTTGTTTTCAAAGTTTACATTAAACATTTTTAGGAACATGCAGCATCTGATGCTGCATTTATTAATGTGCTGAAGCCTGTTTTCTTCTTAAAATGTAACAGATTGTTGCATCACAACAGATCATCTGAAAAGATTTAAAATCTCTCCCTCTCTCAGACTTTGACAATATAGGGGCTCCCAAATAGCATCTTGCATTAGGGCCCCCAAACAGCTAGAAACGACCCTGCCTAGAAGAGGCTTACAAAGCTGCGTGTATGGGTCCAGACTCTTAGTCTTATGTCACACGGTTCAGAGATATCACCTGAAACAATAATATATTCAGATACGCCTCCATAAACACCAACTCTCATTATCCCTTTTCTTCTTTTCATTCCACTCTCTTTCACTTCAGATTTGAATTCTTCACGCAAAGAAAGATCCATTTTACCATTAAAGCGAGAACAGCCAGTGCTTTTAATGCCACATTGTAAGACAGTCTGCCCTGTAGTCTGGTTGCTCCAACAGACGTGTTAAGGAAACTAAAAGGGCCTGAATCTGTCTGCTGGCAAAGTTTTCTCTGCAGCCATGGAGGAAATGAGAGTTTCTTTAATCATGTATCCTCCTAATAATCTCCTGGTCTCAGGCCGACAACTTGAGCATCCATAACCAGCACACTTCAAGGGGAATAGGCTTATGGAGGGAGAAACGGATAAGGAGAGTTTGAGAGAAAAAAAAGAGAGAGTGGGGGAGTGAAGAACAAAAAGGAGCCAAAGACAGAGAGAAAGAGAGAAAGAGACAGGGAGGAGGGGGGTTATTTAAAAGAAAAAAAAGATTTCCCCGTGGTATAATTTGCTGATACAGACGATACAGTGATGGAGAGAGAGAGAGAGACAGAGAGAGAGAGACAGAGAGAGAGAGAGAGAGAGAGAGAGAGAGAGATCCCCAATGGGCAGACTATGAGTAAAAATAAGGGAGAAAAACTAATTAACTGATGAAGTCCCGTTGTGGGCTGCACGTGTGCGCGCACACACACACACTCAGACACACACAATAAATTGCAAACTGGAAACATCCTGCCCCCTGCTGGTCATTCTGAGTCTTTATTACACAACATGACACATTGTGCCTGAGCAGTGTGCACTGTGGACTGAACACACACTGAACCCTGCTGTCCTCATGGTCATCAGGGCCAGTGTCTCAGTTACTGTACTATTCAATGCAACTACTACTACTCTACTATACTTCTAAGATAGACTCTGTTGTCATTCACTCTGGTGATGTTTATCATAAAAGGTATGATGGTAAAGTGCAGTCATGCACTCTAATATTATAAAGGATTCTTGGAAGGAAGTAAATGAATAAGATTAAGAGTTTATAAGCATGTTAGTTGATAGAGGACAGTGTGTTTATGCACAGCAGTGCTGTGGACAAAATGAAATTTTAAAGATTATTTTTTTGGCCTTTTCAAGCTTTATTTCATAGAAACAGCTGAAGAGTGACAGGAATGTGGAGAGAGAGAGATGGGGAATGACATGCGGGAAAGAGCCACAGGTCAGATTCAAACCCTGGGCTTCTGCAGCAAGGACTGAGCCTTCGTACATGGAGCGGCTGCTCTACCAACTGAGCTAAACACTGCCCCGACAAAATGAAAATTTAACTAGATAGATGACATGCCAGCATCATTAATTCAATCTGAAAGGAACATGAGTGACATGATGAATAAAGAATAAATAAAGGTTTAAAAAACAGTATCTTCCAATCAAAACCAAACACACTGAAAAAAAAACTGAACTGTCAATATCTGGTGATAATGACTGCTTTTACTAATTTGAACTCATTAATTTTATGGCAATCTATTCAACAGCTGTCCAAGATGTTTCAGTCAGTGGTGGATGAACTGATGTTGTCATCCATAGATCCACACTGCTAGAATTGCTGAAGACATATTACATTTACATTTAGTCATTTAGCAGATGCTTTTATCCAAAGTGACTTACCAAAAAAAGAAATAATCAAGGTAAAGTGCAACACGAACATGATGCATCAATAAGTACTGTGACAGTAGTAGAGGGATAGATTTAGCATGTCCAGTTTTGGTAGTGTTTGGTAGAGGAGGTCCTTTCTGAAGAGCTGGAGGTCGTCAGGAGTTTTAAAGGTAGACAAAACCTACAAAACCTGATCTGGTAGGAACTGGTAGTGCAGTCCACCAATGGAAAACAACAGATGAGAAAAGTTTGGATTGCCTTGAGCGAACGGGTGGCAGAGCCAGGCGTCGTTCATTGGAGGAGTGCAACAGTCGTGAGGTAACATATGCCTGTACAAGGGCGTTCAAGTAGATGGGTGCAACCAGAGACTACTTCGTAGGCGAGCATTAGTGATTTGAATTGAATGTGGGCTGCTACAGGTAGCCAGTGAAACTTGATGTTGTCTGTCACAGACAACAGCGTAGTTTTGGTGGAGTGACCGCTCTTGAAACCAGATTGATTTGGATCTAGAAGATTGTTCCAAATAGCAATAAAAATTGTTTGTTTATACCAAGCGGTGACCTCTGTCGCTGTGAAGGAAGCCAATGCAAATATGTTAAAAACTGCAGTTCCTCTTGTCGTCCACTTGAGGCTGGCTCCAGAAGTGAGTCAGTCTCCATAAGTCCCCATGTTCAAATGTCCAACTTCACAGCAGAAATAAACATGTTTACAGCCTGGTACAAAAAACAATTTTGGTCTCTGTAGCTAATTTCCCCGTTCATGACAACTGTACTGAGGGTGAATTTATATACAACTCACCTGTTCACATTATATTAAGGCTTAAAGTTATGCAGGATTAAGAGCAGGAACACTTTGATTGACAGATGGGTGCCATCACAGGTGGCTTGTTAGAGCAGGCTTTATCCACCTATTATATACCTCTTCTACATCTCTCTGCAGGTACAGGTGAGAATGGATCAGATCAGATCATTCTGACTGACACAATCATCACACACACACACACGCACATATACACACATACACACACACACACAGACACACACACGCACACATACACACACACGTACGCACACATACACACACACACACACACACACACACACACGCACACATACACACACACACACACAGTCCTGGTAGTCTGGGCCCAAGTGAGAATTGCAGGGTTGGCAGATGAACCACTCAAACCTTCCACCCTTCAGTCATTCCTCCATCTGTCCAAAAAGACTATTCTCCCAGCAGTGAAGGTCTCTCTAAAGAAAGAAAAAGTCTCTTTCCTTATCAACCTTCACTCCTTCATCAGTCATTAATTGGAATCCAACTGCTCACTGAACTCCTTTCAAACAAACAACATTGGTGGAGTGTCACTGCTATTATTGTGTGTGTGTGTGTGTGTGTGTGTGTGTGTGTGCATGTGTGCGTGCATGCATGCCTGTGTGTTTGCTTGCTTACTGCTTGTGGATAAAGTGTTCCACTTCTCAGGGAGCTCCCTGCTGATTCGCTGCTATTCTTCGAAAAGTTGAGTAGTGTTAAAAAAGCTGTCCTGTGTATTAAGGGCCTCTTCAGTACTGAGCAGAGTGAGGCTGTGTTGGAGGACACAGTGCTGAGGTGAGTTTGTTTAGGCTATCAAAGCCAAAAGCTCCGGTCGGCCGCAATTATCTGAAGTTCAGCAATATCTCTGGGCAGCGTTCATAATCAAGCTGCGTGAATGAGAGAGACCTTTTCACTGCAGGCCCCCTGAGGCCTCCCCGTATAATGGGTCATTTGAACAAAAGGTTCTCCATTTGAAGTTTTTTATACTCTTAATGCTGTGCCAGATTAACTGGCTGAGAGTCTTTTCTTCTCCACACATCCCTTGTTTCTATTTATGTGTGCTGGGTAGCAGGCTCTTAAAGTAGGAGCTCACTGCTATTTTCTGCCCACAAGCGACTCTAAAAGTAACTGTTCACGTCCTTCTCTGAAACCGGCTCGTACTTCGACACCTGTGGTGTCTGTAGATATCAAACTGTTCTTATTTTCAGGTGATTATACACTAATAAATATTATTAATCTTACACACTGGATCTTTAATTGTGACAAGAGTTAACCAGCAAAAAGGATCCATGCATGATACTCTACATGCACCAGAAACTAAATGAATAAATGGTTCATATGTCAATATTTCTGTGGTGATGTGAAAGTGTGATTATTTGGTTTGCAGTATTAAAAATGACCTGTTCCATACTCGTGTGGACTAGACAAACACCAGCCGCTTCATGAAGTACTCCTGTACAATGTAATGTGATCCAATACAGCAGCTCTGCTATGACTCCTTTACAAAGACAACAATATTCAGTTTTGACTGACACTGTCAAAGAGGTATTCATTGAACTATATGTTTATTATGGATGTAGTTTACAGAGGTGTTGAAGTGGACTGCATCATATTAAGAGGTGTTTAAAATATTCTGTCCACGACATAAATGAGAGGGACAGAATACACCACTACTAGCCCAGATGATGTTAATAATAATCATACAGTTGAATTATTACCTTTCTAACAGTGAGCTGCTTACATCACAGCATCCTTTCATTTATGGGAGTGCCAGTGTCTTCATGTTGTCACAATGGAGCTAAGTTGCTATAGATGGCTACCTGGCTCCATCTAGTGTAAGTTATCTGTCATTGCACTCCTGCTCAGCACCCTGGAGAGCTCCATGTGTAGAAGCCTGCAGTGCTGATGAACAAACCGGAACAACACCCAGCTGGGCAATGGCAGTCTTTTTACAGGGTGCAGTCACCAGAGAGGAAACTGTTACAAAACCCTGAAAGTTCCAAGAGACACAGTCGGTAGCATTCGGTTTAAACCTCCTGCTTCAGCAGCAAACCTTCCTGGGTGTGGAACCAAGAGCTACATTTCTCCACCAACACCTGAGGACAAAACACTGCATTATTGCCAAAGAGCTGCGGAAGGCGTCAACACACGACCACAAACCTCGCCATACTCCATTCTTGCATTCTGCATGAATTGGTGAACTTGACTTTATACATCAATCACAATAAAATAATCAAATAAGTTATTGTATTGACACCGTTGATACAAATAACACAGCAATTATAAAACCAACTAACAGCTATATCCATGAAAAATAGTTACAGACTGCCAGAGGTGCTGCTGTGTAGGTTGATGTATTTAAAATCACAGAAATAGAAACTCTTCCACCTGCATATTTCTTTGATTGGCTTAAAAAGGTTAAAACGCTCCCAGCAAGAGTTACGGCTGCCTCTCTGCTGACACTGCTGAGATGGACACAAAATAACAAACTAACAGCTAACATGAATACTGACAGGCAAGTCTTATATGGAAGTGGTAAATAAAAAGAAAGTTAACTGACAGCTGAGAGATGAAAAGAAAATTACATTACTGTACTCACCAAGTTGCTGTCCTTTTTTCTGCAGCTGCTACTCTCTGTGCTGAAGTGCTGTGGAAAACACACAAAGAAATTTGGTTTGACATAATCAACATTGCAGTAGTGTAACAAGCTGCTTCCAAATATGGCAGCAATTCAGTGTGACCAAACACTATCTAAATTCACAAGTTAGACAATACACAAAAGCACCTGACACCCAACACAGAAATTGGACAGAATAAGGTACACAGTGAAGAAACAGGTGTGAAGGGCTGTCATCTCACTGCTTTGTTCACAAGACGCTGCCTGGACAACAAAAGTCATTCTGAAATCTTTAAGGAAAAAATTCTTCATTACTTTTTGTGTATTTTTGTGGCCAGTTGTTCTGTCAGTTATGATATTGTACTCCCTTGATCTCTGTGTCCTGAGAACATTGCAGATCTCAGAACGCAGCAATATTCCTAAAAATAGGTCTGATGGGAAAGAAAACTGAGCAGTCAGATGCTCAGATAGGTTGGAAAGAAATTGACATTTTATGAAAGTTTTTCTTTAAATTGTGCTTTGGACATAGGTCCATTACAAATCCATGAGAGAGCAGTGCGATTCCAAAGAGAAAGGAGGGAGTTGTATAGATTATTCTAATGTAGTGCCTATGAAGTAGAGTGAAGTATGATTTGTGGTCACAGTTGTCTCAGTACTTCATAAAGAATCAATCCACTTCCTTTGAGTGAAATGTCTCAACACATGCTGGATAGCTTGCAATAAAACAAGAATTCATGTTCAGCTCAAGATGAATTGTAAAAAATTTGCTGATGATCTGACTGAGTATTTCATCGTGCAGTTCTACCTTTATGTTTATCAAATGTTCAGAAATAACAGGAAAATACATAGTTATCTTAGAGTGGATAACATATAGGAACATATGCATGTATACTGCACATAACTATCCATTCAATATTCACTTCTCTGCACCATTTTTATTGTTTACAACTGACTTTTATCAAAATTGTTGCTCATTAGTGCTTTTTATTTAAACATATTTAAATGCTTGTATACATAATACTTTTGTCTATTCTTTCTCTTTATTTTTTCATCTCTGCTGTTACGTCTTTCAGGCTTTCAGTGGCTGTGTGAAGAGGCCTGAAGAGGAAACCTGAACTAGAGAACTAGTTTTGACTTCTGGCACAATTTGAGGGACTTCTAATGGTAAAATAAGACACTTCAAACCCTGATCATTGGGGCCATTTCTCTCACATGCACCACACTGTACTGTTCCAGCACACTGCTCAATATCACCAGTGGTTATGGCGATATAGTATCTCACTTCATCGCTTGATGTTTTTGTCTCTTTTCCAGCAGATGGCACTATTAACAAAGAGTGTTTGTGTTTGTGTGTGTGTGTGTGTGTGTGTGTGTAAGACAGGGTATGTAGAAATGACACACATGATTCCTGCAGACAGGAACAGACTACACTGACAAGCAGGTAGACAAAAAAAGTCCACTGCAGACAGACAGTCCACAGACACACAGTCCACTTGATGAGAAAGAGGCTTTCGTATTTGCAGAACTCATATTTCATCATTTACTGTTTGACTCATCTTCCTAATCAACCGGGTTTTCTACATATACACAGGTAAAAGCAGATCGTCACCATCTGCTAGCGCACACACAACACCCAAGCAACCCACACAAACACCCACATAGTCAAGCTTGGCAAGAACAGCATGTTTGCACCATGTTTGATTAGGAGTGGTGTGTGTGTGTGTGTGTGTGTGTGTGTGTGTGTGTGTGTGTGTGTGTGTGTGTGTGTGCACGTGTGCTTGACTGAGTGTGTTGATTTGTGTCAGGCTTTGCCCATCTGCCAACAGACCCTCCCTGAAATCTGCTGTCCCTGCATTTCACTCGCACAAACACACATGTACAAACACTTGGAGGGGGTCCAGAGACGGCAGCAACTAGATTTATGTTGATCAATGATCCTGGCACAAAGGGAGCATCGTGGCTCAGTGGTTAGCATTGTCTCTTCACAGCAGAGAAGGTTCCGAGTTTGAGTCCATGGTATGACCCAGGGTCATAATTTTGATTTTTTTTTTTGTCTTGATGTGTGTTTTTTTCTGTGCTGTTGGTCCTCCCTGCTGAGGAGGGTCATGGTGCTACCACCCTTAGGGTCTCTCTCTCCAGGTGCTGTTCCTCCCTGCCTGAGGGTGGTGCTATCACCATTGGTGTTTCTCCATGTGCTGGCTACCGATTGGTGAATGGACTGGTGAAGCTGCTATAAATGGTCACCACTTGAGACATTCGCTCTCTTTTCTTGACCCTACTCCCAACTGCACCAGGCTATGTTGCATTGTATTGTATTGTGTTGTGTTGTGTTGTGTTGTGTGAACTTGTACTTGTACTTGGTATTGTCTGCTGAGTCAGCTGAGGTCTTTCCATGTCGAGTTTCTGTTGCTTCCATGTGTCTGTGTGGATTTCCTCCTACAGTTCAAGGCAGGTCAGCCAAACTGGACACTCAAAATTTACCTTACAGTGAGTTTAAATATGTGTCACCAAAAACAGGGCTGTATTACAGAAAAGCAGGGGCAGGGATTACCATTAGTGTGTTTGCAGATTCACATGCAGGTTCAGAAATCATGGAAGTTGTTATGCAATTTTTTAAGAAAAACCCTTGAATAAGGAGGACTGTATTCAAAGTTTAAGTTGAATTTATTATTCTTGTACAAGAATGAGCGTTTAACAGTGCAACACACAAAAGGGGTTACAGAGAAAAGGCTCCCTCAGGAGCTCTAACCGTTGGTTCTTATACAATTTTCTTAAAATGGGCTGTCTCGGACACCTCCCCACTGACAATTTCCTTTTTTGGTTTTCCGCTCAGTAATGAACATTATGTTTGTTGTCCAAAATGACACCTCCCTTAACCTGTCTCTCTTGTCCTTGAACTATTTTTTTTAATCATCTCTCCCTGCCAGCCTCAGTAAACACATGCCAGATAAGGGGAGTGGACGAGATATGTAAAAGACAGAAAACACACACACTCTATAAGAGTTCAAACATCTGCACCCCAGTATACTCCTTATTTTTATAACAAAAGTTTTGGTTCTGAGATGACCCTCTGAACACACAAAGAAATCTTAATATTTAGTGACAGACAGAAAGAAAGAGAGCAGGGTGCAAAAAAAAAGATAAGACTCTGTTAAGCAAACTTTAGAGGCAGTGCAACTCCATAAACAGGTACAAAGTCAGTGTAATTAGACACACACCCAGGAGGCACAAATTGACAAAGGCACATTTGTGCATACTAATGTGTTTCAATGTTTCAACTTAGCTAAACACAAATAAACACAAAGGCACCCATACAAAATGACAGTGCTGACCAGATTACAGTCTGTTCAGCTGGTATGTTAGCTGTCTGGGGCAAATCAACATGGAGTGCACAAACTATGCAGTGGTCAAAGACGTGCAAGTAACACAGCATGAAAATTTGTCTGTACATGGACAGCAGCTTTGTGTTCTGTCTGAACACAACTTCAGAGATTAACGGGCTAACTTCAGCACAGCAGACCTTTAAGCTACTTTTGATGCAAGCAGAACATGAACTAACAGCAGCTACAGCTGTCAGCAGTTTACTTCACTGTCCATCAGGAAACTCTGTAAATCACAGAGAGTTGAGGTGGAGCAGCCAGAGGACATCAGAGGGAAAACCAGAAAACATTTTCTCCATAAGATATGATCCAGTTTCACCAAAATCAGTCAAATAGTTGGTGGTGTGTGACTTAGTGCTGTAAAGTGTTACATACATCACATGGGTGATTGTACAAAGAGCACAAAGTTACATATGACAAACACACTATTCACCTTATTACAAGTCATGTCGCATCAGCATGATTTTAAATCTGATTTTTATTTAAAAATGAGATGTAATACTGATGTCCTGTGTGACATATACGCTGAAGTTGTTGCATAATAAAAAAGTAGTCAGAGGTGGAATGAAGAAAAAGTTTCTGGAGCATGACATGAAGTGGGGGTATGGCATAGTATGGCACAAAGGGTTATAGAAAAGCTGTCCCATACCTCACCCACACATGCTGTTCTTAAAACAGAAAGATAAGACTTGTGGCAGCAGTATAGATCTGATTGTGTGACTTAGTTCTGGATTCTCTCTGTCCTTATAAGACTCTGGCATCGACATGAATATGTAACCTGATTGTTATAAAAGTCTGTCCATAGAAAGAGTCAACCGTTATGTTGACTGATATTTCACTGCCTAATCTCACCCATGCTAGATAGGATGATATTTCAGTAACCATGCACTTGTCTTTGAAAAGCACTGTGAATTCCCTTGTTGCTGAAAGGTGCAATACAAACAAAGTTACCTTACGTTGCCCTGTTAACTGCAACTGCCACTAAACACAGTGTTTCATTTTCAGTAATTCCTTTACAGAGTGGGTAAGAGATTCTTTCTCCTTGGCTGAAAAGATTTTCAGGTTAAATAAGAAGGAAATTCTAGTTACTGAGGAAGCTGAATGGAAAGTAAATTGACCCTCAACCTCTTTTGGATGAGTCCATTTGCAGACATGGAGCAGTGCCAGCATCTCTCTCTGAGCTCTAAAATGAATCTCATCCATCTCTCATCTCCTTCAATCACTCTCTCATTTTTTTCCCTCTCTCATTCAATTCCTATCTATTTTTTCTGCTTTGTACTGCACTGGATGTCATCAAGGTGATATGATACATCAATTCAGGACAGTTTAGACACATTATGGGATGAACAGTGGTAGTTAAAAGAATAACCCTGTAGCAATAGTGTAATTTAAAGGTCTCAGCACTGCACCCATGCATGCTGCATCTTCTCTGGAAACTCATGGTATCTACAACCATAGATGAAGCTAACAAAGATGGTCTGTCCATTTAATGCAGCATATCTCAACAGCTATCGGACAAACTGCAAGAGATTTACAACATCAACAACAAAACTACAGTGTTTATATGTCATCCAATGTTATCCTACCAACATCTTCATTCATTTGACTGTTCAGAAAGTAGTCTTGGTTCTTTTTCAATTTGTCCTCATAGATGTACTAGATTTAGTTCATCACATAGTAAAATAAGTCCAAGCCAAGTAGACAGAACTCATACTGGACTAATATTCTCCCAAATTCATGAAGATTCACTAATTCATTCATAATGATCAACAACCTGATACAGCAGCAGACTAGACTATGTCTTGATTGCATTGCTTTATTGAATGTATTTTTAAGCCTAACCCAATAGACTCTGTAACATTAGTGTGTCCAAGAGAGAAAGGGAAAGGGGTCGGTGAGGGAGAGGCTTCAGGATTGTATTTGGTTTTGATGCAAAACAGTTTATTAGTCGTCTTACTATTCCAGAATGTGAAAAAAAGAAAAAGAAAAAGCCGTACAGACATCTGTCAGCCAACACAGAGACAAAACTTCAAGGTTCATGGCTCAGTTATTTCTCATTCTACAACAGGATTGCACAAAATTTAAGTTGTAGTCCCAGAGAAAAGAATTGTCCCTTCCCCGCAGGATTGTTGCTAAGATGGATATTGCTTTGAATATCCTTTGAACTCACAGGCACCTCACCTCACTGAGCCTTCCTGTCCTGGGCCGTTCCACATTCCATGACAAATTGTTTGTTGTTTCCAGTAGTGTGCCTTCTTTTTTCTTAAATGAATGATCAGCTCTTTGGATTCAAACCTTCACACTAGAAGGCGGGGTGATCTCCAATCAGCATTGTCTGTGAGGAAGTTCAATATAATAATAGTGCAAATTTTGCCTGTCAGTTTCATTGGGGAGATTGTGTTGAATGCTGAGCTGAAATCAACAGACAACATTTAAATGTAAGTGTTGTTATTTTCAAGGTATGTGAAGACTGATTGGAGATCAGTAGGAAGGGCATCCTCTGTAGATCTACTGGCTCTGAATATAAACTTGTGAGGGTCCAGACTGGCTGGGAGGTTGTTTTTGATGTGCTGGCGAACCAGTTTCTCAAAGCTCTTTATCAGACTGCCACAAGGCAGCAGTCTAGACTAGACACTGCAGACCTTTTTACAGTAGGTACAGGGAAGATGGTGGAAACACTCTCATCTAACAGTGATGTTAAAAGTCAGCTAGCTAACTGGTACGTGTTCTTAGTACATGGACAGGGCCCAGCAGCTTTGCTCATACTCACTCTCATCAGGCTTTTTTCTTACATCCACTGTGGATACTGAGAGTAGCTGGTCTTCTTCAGATGGAGTCAACTTAACAGCTGACTCTTTGTTGAGAGATCCAAGTGAGCACAGAATGTGTTAAAATCATCTGGAACATGCTGTACACACTTCTCTGTAGCCTGAGACATTCTGGATTGCCTGCCACGTGTCTTTGGTGTTGTTGGAGTTGAGGTTTGTGCTTCGCTCCTTTGATGCCAGCTTCTAGTTTCACTTCCTTGTCACCTGAGTGAAAGGCAGCTGTTTTGGCTCTGGATAAAGGATTCACCTGCCTTTATCCAGGCTTTCTGCTTGAGAACTGATTGTATTGTCTTCATGATTTCCACATCATCAACACATTGTTGATGTATGGTGTCAGTGATGATGCGGTTATCCTGTGTAACAGAATCTCCGAACATGCATTCAGAACAGTCCCACACAGCTGCTGTAGCTTCATCTGTCCACGCTTTAACCATTTTTCTGATGGTTTGCTAGGAGGAGGCAAGCAGGAGAGGGGGGTAAATATGGTCTAGTAGACCGATATGGGGGCAGGTTTCTAACAGCTAGGCCTTCTCATGTAAACATGGTCTTGGGTGTTGTTTCCCTTGGTGGACCTGTTGGTGGAATTAAGGTAAAAGAGTTCTGAGATCTGTTTGATTCAAATCATCAGCTACAATAAAAAAAAAACAGCCATCCAGTTGTTTTGTCGTCTGATTGCTGATGACTTCATACAGTTTCTGTAGTGCATTTTATGAGTTTGCATCAGTCAGAAATGTAAATAAGAGCAACAAAAACATTTCTCTGGGCAGATAATATAGCCAGTACAGTAACATTAAAAATTCAACATCTGGGAAACATTGTCCATCAACCTTGATGACATTTGAGCTCCAACTGTACCACAGCTTTGAGTTCTGTTTGTGTGGAAAGTGGTCACAGTAGTGCATCTGGAGGCTGTTGGACCTTTCTGCTGGTGCCTTCTTATTTTTCAGCTTCTCTCAAGCTCTTCTTCCTGCTTCATGTATTCTACACAAACATTCTGAACAACACATTTTCATCTGGAAAACTGACTCATTCTCAAATGTGTGTGTGTGTGTGTGTGTGTGTGTGTGTGTGTGTGTGTGTAGGAAAGCAGGTCAGTATTTAGAAGCTGCTTGTGGTCTAACTGTGTGTCCCTGAGTCTGACTGAGCTGGCAGATGGCGCAAGCCTGAAGACACACACAAATACACACTGTAAAGTTTGGATTCATTGTGAGAGTCTTCATTGAATTACCCTCAGCCTGACCCAAGTGCATTATCATGTCAGCTAGGAAGAATGTCAAGATCATGGGTCCAGTTGAATAGTCTATTTTTCCTAACCAAGTAAAATGACCTGGAAGTATTAATGCAGTCATGATAACAGCTGTTTGAATTCTCTAAATGTTGGAGTGGACAGGAGGGTGAGCAACCATTCTGACTCTGACACATCATTTTACTCTGAAAGGTGGACAATATTTCTTTATTATTTAAATTCTTACCACAGATGGTAAGACCTCGTGTCTTTCTCCATATCAGGCTCATTTGGATTTTTTTTCTCAAATAGTGAGTAGGAGGGTAACAACACTGACACGGGACTCACACCGAACGCGGAACGGAAGCGGAACGGAAGCGGAACGGTACTTTGCCCGGCGTCAACTCACACCGGACGCGGATCAGCCGCGGAACGGCAGCGGACCGAGCCGGCCGTATTCACGCGAGATCACGAGATCACGCGAGAATCCTGGACGTACGCGAGACCCCGCGTATAAACAGTGTATAAAAAAACAACAACAACAAACAGCTGACTTTGCTTCTCCGACGTGGAGGAGATTATAAAAAGCATCTGTTATGTCATAAATGATTGTGTGTTGTTCCACTTCAACAATTAGTCTCTCGTTGAGACCCTTTGATCGATCTTTGATCACCTGGTGCCACCGGTTATGACGTCACGTTGATGTGAAGTTGTAAAAAGCTACAAGAACTGTGTATTGTGGAAGTTTATTACGTTGATTCAAGGCCCGGTTTCCTGTCTGGTGCGCAGTGCTCTGTTGAAATTTACGAGGTTTAGCCGTGGCTCGCGGAAGAAATAGAAATCCTGCGGAAAGCTCGCGCCGTGGCGCGGAGAGCCGCTTCTGGGACGCTTCTGATCCGCGTCTGAACCGCGCCCGGTGTGAGTGCTCTCATTGACTAGACTGGATTCTATTTGCTACGGTGACCGCGGCGGTACCGTTCCGCTTCCGTTCCGCTTCCGTTCCGCGTCCGGTGTGAGTTGGCCTTGACTGTATGACCACTGTTCATACTTAACTTTACCTTCATGTGCAGGACACCTTTTAAAGAGTAACTCCACACTGTTTTCATTTACTGGGACATTCCAGCTATTGAAACTGGTCTCCAGGCATTTGTTGAAATACAAAAACAAACAGTCTATGCTCAGTTTCTTTCACTGATTAGTTACTATCAAGCATAATTCCCTTTAGGAGTAATACAATATCTTTTCAGCTCATCCTCATTACAAAACTGGTTCACGACTGCTGAGTGTTTGGTGCAATGAAACTGATGTTTATGCACATGTAGATGGAGGCATACACATTCACATGCAGAATTGTTTCATTATCGCTGAAGGAAACGGAGGTGTGTCTGTGTTTCTTTGATTGCATTGACCTATTTTCCAAGTAGCAGTTCCATTAAATAATGAATTGGTCTGAATAAGTCTGCAGGGGCCTGAGCAGACCCAAACAAACTACAATATGTCAGTTAGTTTGGTTGGTACCTGTATAAAATGCCAGGCTTCTTCCTATTATAGGGTCCAACTGCAGTTTCTACAAATGATAGGAAATGAATGAACTCATTTATATTGCCATTTTCCGTTCAGTATCAGCATTCAGTGCTGAAACACTAGAAGAACTAGGGGCAACTTCTTGGCCACTGTCCGATTGCTGGCTAACAAAATGGACGAGACAAAAGTCCTCTCAGAAAAGGCTAAAGAACTGCTGTGTACTGGTGCGTACAGACAGATGGCTCAGTAGCACCATCAGTAGCAGAATGCACAGTCTTCTGCGCTGACAGGACAGTGGACTCCAACAAGACCTGTGGGGGTGTGTTGTTATTGTGGTTGTTCCGGTGTGGAACACCACTACATACCTGTTTATTGTGTTGGCGTTCGCTACAGCCCACAGTAGTCTTTGTTCGAGTTGAGAATAAAGACCAGCTAAACCAGTTTGCGCTAACCAGGGTTGCTACAATAATAAGATCACTTCAAGGCATTGCTCTACTGATCTTGAGTTGATTCAGTGCTCGTTTACCTGCAGAGGGAATTCATGGCCATTGCCATTACCACTTTGAACATCCTCCACATGCTAATAAGAAGAGATACTTTACTAATCCCTCAACGGGGAAATTCTTTTTTCACTCTGTTTTATTTACATGCATTTTTAACCCAGAACACACACATGCAATACAAGGGCTCATAGACGTGCAATATGGAGACAGATGGTGGAGTGATGGGCAGCCACCAGAGCAGCGCCCTGCGAGCAAATGGAGGGGCGCCTTGCTCAAGGGCACCTCAGCAGTGCCCAGGAGGTGAGCTGGCACCTCTCCAGCTACCAGTCCACCTTCCATATTTTGGTCCATGCTGGACTTGAACCGGCCACCTTCTGCTTCCCAAGCCAAGTCCCTATGGACTGAGGTACTGCCGCCCCTTAATGCTAAGGTAGCAGGAGACAACAGATCAAACAATCCTTTTATTATAGGTTGGATTTCAACCCTGACCTCAGTACTGCACTGCCTACATTTCACTAACATGTTCCCTTCCTTCCAACACACCCGTTACAGTGTCCTCATAAAACAGGTCAAGGCAGCAGTTAAGAAAATCACTGTCTGGCCTGATGGAGCAGTCTCTGAACTCCAGGACTGTATTGATGAACACTGACTGGATTATGTTTGCACCCATGTCTTGCATACAGACCTAAATAAATAAATAAATATAAATAAATACATATCAACTGTGCTATCTTACATTAACTTTTGCACTGATGCTGCCTACTTCCTGAAAATTCTCCCCATTTTCTACGGCAGCTCCACTGAGCTCTCGAGCAGCTACATCTCAGTGTTGTACCAGGTGGCCCAGCTTAAAGCCATAAAAAGACATTTAGCATAAATACAGCCTACACAGAGATCTCAGGATCAGCAGAGATCCCACCCACACAAACCACAGCCTGTTCTCCTCCTGTCCTCTGAGAGGCGCTGCATGAGCTCCAGAGCCCAACCCATCTGAACCTGGCTACCCACTGAACTTATGTGATGACTACTGAAAAAAATTACCTTTTGAGTTAGGATGATTCTGTTACACAATAACCATGTTGAACTTGCGAGACTCAACAGCCATGTTGCCTTCCATCACACAGCTCTCTCTCTCTCTCTCTTTCTTTCTCTCTCTCTCTCTCTCTTTCTCTCTCTCTCTCTCTCTCCCTCTCTCCCTCTCTCTCTCTCTCTCTGACAGATATGGCGTTGGCCTTGATTGGACCGATCTGTGCAATCAACAACATTTATCAAACTTTAGGCCCCTTAATTCAGTCATTTATCACACTGGTCGTGCAGCATGATTATAATTAAAAACGCCCATCAGTCAGACTGCCTCTGAATTAGTGCTCTAATTGAACAAGTAGCAGCACTACATAGACTGATGACTTCTTTCTTCTCAACATATTTGCAGACTTTCTCTCATGAATTATTCTGTCGACTGGCCTGAGCCCTGAAGCCGAAGAAAAAGCAACAATGCTTATTTAATGGATATGTAGTCATTTGCATTTTGGGTGAAAAAAAGGGAGAGCTCATTGTAAGTTAATAAGCATCAGGCGTAAGACTTATTTGGATCCATATCCCATTTCCTAACACCTACTTTATGACAATAGCCAGTAATCACATTACAACACGCCCACGATAAAACACTTGCGTGGTAAATTTGTCTTGAATTGTCAGTGTGAACAGGTTCACTGTGTATTTTCTGTACGAGCCTCAGGCTTATGTAACATGCAGTGTTTCTGATCTGCTTACCTTCTGTTTGCTTCATCACATTTCACAATTGATATGAAGGCTTTATCATGATTCGCTCCGCTGGGAGCTAATCTTGCGGAACAGATGTGGTGACAGAAACATGAGTGAGTTACCGGCGCTGCAGCATGTGTTGGATATGATGATAGCAATGCAAAATGTGTCAAACACGTATTAATGGTACTTTTTTTTTTCACTTTTAGGGGACTGCTATTCAATGACTTAACAGGGTAAGCACACTTGAACAGACAAACACACACCCACACACACAGCTGTCCAAGAAGAGGATGGATTTTTACATACTCATAATGTCGGCCCGAGGGGGTAGTAGAGCTGAAGCAGAAGCAATTAGTAGATGATGCTGTTCTGATAATCAATCAATCATTGAGTCATTCTCTGCATCTAGCTTCTCAAATGAGAGAACCTGCTTTTCTTTGAAATGTTTAATATCTTTATCAATTAAAACTGATAAATGATTTCTGACATTTTTTTTATCCAAACGATTAATCAACTCCAAAAAATAATCAGCAGATTAATCAACAATGAAAATAATTATTAGTTGTAGCGCTTGTGCAGAAAAGCTAAAAACAGGGACATATGTCATTATTTTCTTGATTCTTCGACTAATACAATTATATAATACATCATCGCTCGCATGCCTTCTACAGCTCAGCTGCTATTCAATTCAATTAAATTTTTTTTATATGAGGCCATATCATAACAAAAGTTATCTCATAACACTTTCCATACAGAGCAGATCGTACTCTTTATAATATTATTTACAGAGACCAACAGTTATTAATCTCTCTCTCAGACATTTGCATATGAAATCAGAATCTGTAGGCAAGGGAGCAAGATATTGGCATAAACATTAGTGTTATCTGAATATGAAGATATCCATGTGTAGAGATCAACAGAAATGTGTCTTTCTCGTCATTTTTGAGTATCAAGTTACTAATGAGACTGCAGAGAAAGTCTAATCTGTTTTCTGGCCACACCAGAAGTCCAGAAACATTGGCCAGAAGCCAAATCGTCATCCGATAACAGCTGAGGGTCTAAGATTGAGCTGCTGTCAACTTGTACACAAGTCATTGTCTTCACATGGAGGACATTTCTAAAATTATGTTGAGGTACTTTTATTTTCTGAAATAGAAAAGAATGTTTCTGTAAAAAAAATAAGCAGTGAAGCAGTCATCATATAATCATAAGTTAATCATCTAAACTTGAGGTCAGTTGAGTGTTTTTGCTTTAGTTGTGTTGTTACATTTATATTCATATTTACAGCAGGGGGCACTGAACTGGATATGTGTGTGCGCACGACAGCTTACACACACATGCATATCAATATGCAGTGAATCTTACAATGTCAAAATGGAAAAAATATCACAGCACTGCAGCATAGTGGCTCTAAGGAAATGTAAGCAACTACACAGCTGGCTACGATAAACCACACACACAAACTACAAAGCATGGTCAGCGTACGTGTGAAGATCTGTTACACATCAAAATCTGCCATTTGGAATACATACTTCCAAACTTCTAGCAGGATAGCTAATCAGATAGCTAGCAAGTTCATCCAAACAAGAATATACACACAAATACCCCTCACAATGTAACATATAGTTTAAGAAGTCAAATGGCACTTCAACCTGCCTCATGACGTGATGAAGTGTTTGTGTGAGTGTCAAGGCAGCAACAACAAAGCTCTAAAGAATCAGTACCAGGAGTAATGTTGAGTTATGCTCCTCAACACCCGGTGAATGAACACAGAAACATTCACCGCCAAGAGTATCTAGGAACACGAGCTGTAGTCTAAATGAGAAGATAAACTAAAAACGAACTCTTTCACTCTTTTTTGGTCTAAGATGATTTAACTCCAGAAATGTGCTGTGTAGCAGCCTGGTAACCTATTATTTTGTACAGTACCTCACTATTAGAGCTCCATCTGCTTCAGAGCTCTGAGGTCAGCATGATTCTTTAAATCCAGTCCATTGTTTGAATAGTAGGAGATCACCATGGGTGAATCAGTTCACATCCGAAATCAAGAAAGACAGACAAGAGAGCTCAGACTGCTGCTAGCACTTGAAACTAATACTAGGTGGAAAATGCAGCCCAGACACCACCCACCTCCAACACTAGCAGTAGTACGGTATCAGGTGATTGACAGACAGAGTGAGCTTTGTGTTCCCTGAGAGATTATTAAAAATTCCAGTTGTGTGAATATAAAGCAGGGCTGTGAGAGTGAACCTGTGAGTCAAGGAAACACAAGTGCAAACTCTATCATGCAGAAATGCTGAAGAACCCACATATAGCTCCATCTCTGTCACTACCCCGCCCTCTCACTTCCATGTGACCGAAGAGGAAACCACAGTGTTTATCCTCTTCACATTCACACACAGGCACAGATCAAGAGCAGGCCATAGAGAGGTGCAAGGATAAGTATTTCCACCCTGCACTCTTTCCGGCGTGTGTGTGTGTGTGTGTGTGTGTGTGTGTGTGTGTGTGTGTGTGTGTGTGTGTGTGTGTGCATGTGTCTGGCAGTAGAGGAAAGATAAAATATCTTCCCCACAACCAGACACAGAAACATGCGATGTAGTAGAGAAAACCACAGATGCATGTCTTTGAAGAGAGATAAGGACTGTAAGAAATAAGAGGACAAAAGAATCGTGAAGTATAAAATAAGGTAAAGAGTGAAGGCAGACAGGAAATGAAAGAAACTGATATAAGAAGAGAAGAAATTCCCTCTGGAAATCTGAAGAGAGACAAAGAGTTTGTGCAGTCCTGTAAAATCGATAAAGCAATCAAAGACTCGTACAGACAAGAAATAAACAAAAATTTCAACCTAACGGCTCCTGACAGTCTTCCACCTGCTAATATCACCAGAAAGAACCTCAGTTACTGACAGAAAAAGAACTGTGCTGATCAAAGGTCAGTGTGAAGATTCTGAAGACGTCCTGAGGGCCACTACCAACCTCCATCCAATGAGCCAGCGACTGGCAACTGCTGACTAAAACCTACATGAAACAGCGTATTCTGCCTTTTCAGCCTCCACCGTCTTCAGTCTTAACTAACATTAGCTCACTAACCTTTATTTTACACATTGGCAGTCTTCCTTTATGCAGCTTTAGGACATGTTATGGATTGTTTGTCAGGTAGAGCAGACAGCTTGTACCTCCCACACCTCCAGCCAAAGGCAACGCACCAGCAGACTGCAGGAGAAGCACAGATAACTGCTGCAGAAGGTTATATCCAATCTACACTTCCACCTTTCTTCCTTACTTCCCTGATTTCACTTCCTATTCTGTGGTGGTTCTGGATTGTTTGTTTCTGTGTGTGTGTGTGTGTGTGTGTGTGTGTGTGTGTGTGTGTGTGTGTGTGTGCAGTAGGGGTATATGCAGTGCAGGGCAGGCTATCATCTCCTCACAGTAAATCCTGTTGAAGAGCAGAGGATCGCCTCCAGGCCAGCCACAGCTAACACAAAAAATACTCTTCAAAACACACACACACACACACACACACACACACATACACACGCACACACGCGCACATACACACACAGCTACACATCTCCTCTGTCTTCCACTTCCATATGTACACACAGGCAGACACAGAACTGGAATACCTGTGTTATATATAATGTAGGTTTCTTAACCTGCAGTTCCCCCTCAGTATGCTTCAAACAAGCTGGTTCATAGGAGGTGTCATCTGAGCACGTCTGCAGATCTGTTGGACTGCCTTGGACCAATATCACAATGGTGTTTGTTCATTTCTGTGTGGTCTCCCTCTTTGTCTAGCTGGACCATGACACTCAGCAGAATCTTCAACATGAACGTGTCCTCTGTCACCCCTGTAGTTCCTCTCATGCACGGACAGCTTATATAATTACAGAAAGAACCAGCTCTGACCTCATTTGATTAATATGCAGATAACATCCTAATCTGGACCAAAATGAGGAAGTAGAGGACACAGTGTGCAGGAGAAGAGGCCACAGGACTGGACAGAGAGGTGAAATCAAAGAGATGCCTCTGAAAGAGGGCGAGTGTTTGAGTTCAGCAATTCAACAGTCGAGCAGACAGCTTCATACTGGTTTGATGCAGCTCCTCTGTCTGCCAGCTGGTTAACTATGTAGTGTGTGTGTGTGTGTGTCCCTCACATTACAGAGTGACTGCAGTGCGGGGTGTTTTGTGTATATGAGTGGGTACTGTACATGCAGCTTATGATTGCAGCCCGCAGCTATTTTCTAAAACACAATGGTGCAGGAACAGTAATTATTTTTTGGTCTTGAATGGCTAATAAACTTTTAATTGCTTGCCATTTCCCAAGGAAAGGGTTTTATCTCCTCAGACGTGATGCCAGAAAAGCGTTAATCATTTGGCCAGGGTGAAAATGCCAAGGGGATGTTACAGTGGAATCTTTCACTGGACTGAGCAAAATACAAGTAACTAACCTTGATGAGGTCCACTATGGGCTGAAATATGTGCCACTAGAAACTGAATCTGAATCATTTATATTTGAATTTGAATTGCTTAACCTAAATAATTGCATTAAAAAACTGAATTTGAATCACATACTTTGAATTTGTATTGTTGAATTTGAATCATTGCATTGAAAAACTGAATCTGAATTGAAATTGAATTTATTAGGTTGGAACTGAACATTCAGTTCTCACAATTCAATTTCAATTTTCTGTGACAAATGTCCGGGTAGTTGAGGCAGAGCAATCGAGCACAGATACACAGGACGCCTCTTCAGCCAATCAGCACCTACGTTTCTGAGCACATAACATAGTGGTCATTTGATGCCACCCGCCATGAAACGGAGGAAGAACTGCTTTATGGCGTTATATTTGAGTCTAGTGTTGCCACCCGTCCCGTTTATCCCAGAATTATTTTTGTTGGTTTTTTTTTCATCAGGAAAAAAAAAATCTCTCCCGGGACACAATCTGTCCTATGTTTTGGGGAAAATATAAAAACTTTACTTGGTTTCCTTTGTTCTGTAGTCCAGAAACGTTCCCATGCTTCTGTAGCTATTTAACCGTCTGAGGAGGGATTGGACGGATCTGCCTAATCCGCCTTGTAAGTTTTACATGTCTGTGAAACAGTTTATAATAGAGAGATGTGGTTTGTTTCACTGTTTTCCTGAGATTCCGCTGAAGACGGAGATATACGGTTTGTGTCTGTCCGACACTTCAATGTAGATTTTTCACTCATGCTTCCCTTATGATAGCTTAGGTTCTCCTGAATCGATAGATACCACACACATGATGTTCCATATACATTTAGTATTGTTTATAAGTCCAAATGTTGAAGAAGTAAAAACGAGCTGAAAATGGCTTGGTCCTTTTTTTTTCACAAATCCAAGGTGGCAACCCTATTTGAGTCATAAGTCGTGCGAGCGTAAACACATCTGCATGCGCGCAGATTTCTCTGTGTGGGAGTTCTGCTCGCTCTTAGCAAAGACTTTTGACAGTTTGGGGGCGGAGACCAGGGCCCTCTTATGATTGGTCATTTTCCAGTAAGCTCCAGTAAGCGGCAAACTGGAAGAGGAAGAAGAAGAAGAATAAACTATAAACAGTGTTTCATTGAGTTAACATACATGATATTATGTACAATAACAACCATTACAAAACATGACAAAACAACTCATGAAACTGATTATACATTTTTGATTTAATTGAAATAATTCTTACAATGTGATAGTTGGTGCTGAATATGTACCACCGTACAGGAGGGGACGAGCTGACGCTTGCAGTCAATGAAAAACATAAAGAAGCCTTGCATAAAATGAAAATAAAAACCAGCAAAATAACGTACTGACTAAATAAAAAGAATCTGAATGAATACATTCATTTTGACGAAATTCAAAACAACCCACATGCTACACATTTCTGGAAGCTGTCATCAGCAGAAAACTGAAAAAAGCACCCACGTGGGGGGCTGGAAATGAACACAAATTCATCTCACTACTGGTTTTTATTTTCTTCACCTAGCAAAGCAAAGAGCCTCCAGAAAGTTGAGGGGAACCTGTCATTCAATAGAAATATGAAGTCACTTTGCAGTCACAATACAAATTTAAATGATGTGATTCAAATTCAGTTTTTTTATGCAATTATTCAGGTTAAGCAATTCAAATTCAAATATAAATGATAGCCAGAGTTTTATAGCTGATTTACATCTGGGGTCCTTGGGAAGGAAGAAGCTGTTCTTGTGTCTGGTTGTCTTGAAGTGTAGTGCTCTGTAGCACCTCCCAGAGGGGGGAGGTTGGAAGAGCTCGTGTTCAGGGTGTGATGGATCTGCAGTGATGTTACTTGACTCTCAAGATATACAAGTCCTGAATGGAGTGCAGGTTGACACCAATGATGTTTTCTGCAGTCCTGTCCTCTGTGGCAGATCCAAACAAGACAGTGATGGATGTACAGAGAACAGGTTGGATGATTGAACGATGTGGTTTGGGTTGTTATGACTGCATCAGAGAGCCAGCTATGACGAGGCCCATGAGATATGATTAAAGTTCTGGGAAAAGGAAGTAAGTCACTTTTAGTTCATGTCCATCCAAACAGAGATATTCCTACAGATTTTCCTTCTTTTTAAATTAATCAAGAATTATTTGAAGAGGGAACATCATGAATCCACTTGTCCCCTGGCAAAGACGGTCCTGTCCTGTTTAGCTGCTTATCATGGGAAAGAACCATCTGTGCTCCCATGTCTTTATTCCCCTCTCGGGTGACCTTTCTGGGACACGGTCAACACCTTTAAGAATAGACTTAAGACTTTCCTTTTTGATAAAGCCTAACGTTAGGGCTGGCTGAGGTCATCCCTTAGTTATGCTGCCATAGGATTACACTGCCGGGGGACCCCACCGAGGGTTATGCCTAGCCAGGCATGGTATTGGTTGAAGATGCACACATCTCCCTTACCGAAAACTCTCTCTCTCTCTCTCTCTCTCTCTCTCTCTCTCTCTCTCTCTCTCTCTCTCTATATCTCTCTCTATATATATATATCTCTCTATATCTCTCTATATCTCCCTCTCTCTCTATATATATATCTATATATCTCTATATCTCTCCATATCTCTCCATCTGTGGACATGTCTCATTAATGCATGTTACTAACCAAACTTCCCCGGAGTTTCTGTGCTCTGTCGTCCAGCAGGTTCTCGTGGATCGTGGCTGCTGCTGTGATCCTGCATGACGCCCACTACATATATTATTACTGTCATTATTACTACCATATCTATTACTGTAATCATTTTTATCATTCATTATAATTCATTGTCATTTTATCAGTCATTGTACAATATGTTTGTGTTGATTTGTCCTGTACACGTGACATCCATTGCACGTCTGTCCGTCCTGGGAGAGGGATCCCTCCTCTGTGGCTCTTCCTGAGGTTTCTTCCACATTTTTTCCCTGTTAAAAGGGTTTTTGTGGGCAAGTTTTTCCTCACTGGAACCGAGGGTCTAAGGACAGAGGGTGTCACTCCCTGTACAGATTGTAAAGCCCTCTGAGGCAAATGGACTTTGTGACTTTGGGCTATACAAATAAAATTGATTTGATTTGATTTGATTTGATTTGATTCTGTCAAACTCTCTCCATCTCTGCCTTCACATGTTTTTAATTCCTCCTGTATTTTTTTGCCCTCTCAATCATGTTTTTTCTCTCTGCAATCCATTCTTCCTTTACTCTTCCATCACCCTTCTCGTCTCTCCATCTCTCTGTGGCAGTGTGTGTGCCTCTGATTAAGTTTGGATTAGATAGACCAGAGAATAGCTGGCTTACATTTGAAGCTTGAGGGAAGGGTGGTGGGAGAATAATAATGAGACTGAAGAGATGGAGGACTGTGGTGGGAGGAAAAGAGGATAAAGTACAGAAATGGGGGAGCCATTTTATTTCAATGCACATTTAAAGAAACAGTGCATTCATGAGCCCTGAGCAGGAAGATGTCTGCTGAACAGTGAGGCACTAACAAACAAAAAATCTGACAATGACTGTCAAATAAATATGTATTACTTTACATTCATTTGTGTTCCTTTTTGCAATTTTCTATATTTTTAGGCAAACTTGTTGTTTACTTCCACATGAAATGGTTATGGACCACCAGGCCAATGAGATCACACCAATATGTTCCAGTGTTCACTCTCTTTTCTCTCTTTTTCTCTGTGTTTGGTCTCTACCACCCTGAGGTACATATCTGGCTCTTTATTTTATAAATCAAATAACTACATCCACCATCTGGTCTAAGTGTGTCTGCTGAGCAGCTACTGTACAGTGAGTATCATGTTCTGATATTTTCTCTGTACAAGTCATCTGAACGACTTCACGTTTCATACTGTCACACTGTTTTTTTTAAATAATCATCTGTTACATTGTAATTATAAAAATATTGATTAGCATCATAGATCATTATATAATTTTAACTATTATGAATGTACAATGTTCATATGGTCAAACTGTGAGTCAGTGTGTCATAGCGTGTGCTAAACAGAGAAAGGAAGGAAGTATAATCTTTATTTTCATTTTTATGCCAATGATGTTCAGATCTATTTGCCTTTGACATCTTATGATTCTGTACAGACATTGCTTGACTGCCTAAATGATGTTAAATCCTGGATAACTCGAACTTTTTGAATCTAAATGAAAGTAAGACTGAAATCATAATGTTTGGATGTGGTCCAGCAGACTTTCCTGCTGGCTTTCTGGGCCCCCTTACTCCAAAGTAATATTATAGAGTAATATTTGACGACAGGCTGAAATCTGATCACCAGGTTAGCTCGGTCGTGAAAAATAGCTTTTATTATTTGAGGATTTTATCAAAAGTAAAAGGATACCTGCCACGTAAAGATCTAGAGACTGTAATCCAAGCTTTTATTAATACGAGACTGGATTACTGCAACTCGTTTTATTTTGGCCTGGACCGCTCACTCCTACACCGCCCGCAGCTGGTACATAATGCTGCTGCCTGTCTCCTTACCGACAAACGCAAGCGTGACCAGGGCCGGTCTTAGCTATGGGCAATGTGGGCGTCCGCCCAGGGCGCAGTCTCCGCCCTGAGCGGCGTCGAAACTTAATTTTCGACACCGCTCATTAAGTTAGCGGAGCGGGCGCCCCGGGAGCGGGGTGTTGACAAGGCAGAGGGGGGCGGTGGACAGACTGATGAGGGCGCACGGCGCATCCAGGGGCGCACGGGCGGCCGTGAGGGCGCACGAGAAAATGTTCGCCTCGGGGGGTGGGGGGGGGGGGGGGGGGGTTCGCCCAGGCGCAAATGGTGGCCAGGACCGGCGCTGAGCGTGACCACATATCCCCTGTCCTGGTGTCGCTACACTGGTTACCAGTTGCTTTAAGAATAGATTTTAAAATTTTATTGTTTGTTTTTAAAGCTTGTAATGGCTAAGCCCCCCAGTATTTAACCGAGCTTCTTCATATTCACACCTCCACCAGAACACTGAGATCCTGTAGTCAGCTGCTACTGGTTGCCCCTAAATTAAAACTAAAAACCAAAGGTGACTGAGCCTTTGTGGCAGCAGCCCCTAGGCTATGGAATTTTTTTTTTTTTTTTTAAATCCTCTTTAAAAACGCACTTTTTCTCCTTGGCTTTTAACCAAACTTAAGTATCTTGGCATTTGTCTTAACCTGTTGTAATGATGGCATGTATTATTTGTATATTGTTTGTATATTATTTGTATCAACCTGTACAGCACTCTGGTCAACCTCTGTTGTTTTTAAATGTGCTTTATAAATAAAGTTTGAGTTGAGTTGAGTTGAAGGTTGACACCGAAAACCGACTTTTAATCCAGAAGATTGCAGCCAAGTCAGTCAATAACGTATTATTATTATTATTATTTATATTATGATATGACTTTTCTTCTTTATTTGTTCTTATTTATTTGATGTATTATTTATTATTGTATGTAGCTCAGAGTGCAGAGTGTCACTGAAAATAAATATTGTTGCCATGACGTTGAATTATAGCTTTCTTTGTTTGATTTGAGTCGTTGACTTCACACAGATGTTGCAGATGTTGATACAATGACAATGCTGCTTCGATATATATAAAATAATTGTAATGTAGAACTAAATTATAATGCAACTTAAACATGATGATGCTGCAGACCTGAATATGAGGATATTTTCTTTATCCGGACCTCCTGAAATCAGAATTGACTACCCCTGCTGTAGACCAAAGAATCGCTACAGAAATCCTTTGCGTCATAGTTGTCCTGCATGCTGACGTCAAATTGCAATCACAATCAGCTAAAGAATCCTGTGTACACTGAGGAGGTACCAGCTGAAGTGGAGAACAAAATGGAGGAAAGCACCTGGTACCAAGTGTGTCAAGTTAGGTTGATCCGAACTGTACCACTGCATTAGACTAGCTGCATGAAATTCCACTTAATACCACTTCTTCTGCCTTGTTTGCACCATCATGTGGTCAACATCAAGAAAATACCAACATGTCACAGTACCGGCTATGACCAGTTGGTAATAATTGTAATTTATTAAATTAGAATAATCTCCTTGACATGAGGACAGTGTGCAGTGAACTCTGTCTCTTCACTTTTTCCCTTTTACAGACAATTTCTGTATTAATATTCTCATATGTGACACCTTGGTGCTCTCTATCTGTTTATGTTTCTCACTCTATGAGTTTGGCTCTTGTGTTCCAGTTTGATTTGAATATCAAACGCTTCGTCTTATCTCTCCACTCTATTACTGTCTCAGGAAGACGGCAAGTGACTCTTAGTGCCATCAACAAACAGTTCATTGCTTTGGAGTATAAATATCATTGTGGCATCAGTACAGTCCACTGTGGAGCTGCCTGTAATTAGAAGGCCTCTGGGGAATGTGGTGACAGTCAGGATGGAAAACTGGGCGACTGTGATGAAAAATGTGGAGGAAGGATTAGTGATCATTACAGTAGACCATTATTCACAAATGAGATCCATTTCTAGAAGCATTATTATCTTATTTTTATTACAATGACGGGTTTTATTACAGTCTGGCCAATGTGTTCAGTGGAGTGTGCTGAATACCTCCTCCCTACACTGGTGAGACACACGGGTGATCAGAGCATGAACAGGCAAGATTTTAGTGGTATTACAGTTGATCTACCTATCCCTGAGTCTATGGACAGTGATGCATGTACTACCTCTAAATGAAATCGAATTCAGTGTGTTCTCACAAACAGAATGGTGGGGATGGCTCATAAGAAGGAGCTGTTAGAAACTGTCTAATCTGCTTCACGCACAGTGTAAATGAAAGGTATCTTACTGTGAAAAGATATGCACAATCAGAATTACATTGGGACATAATGCATTAAATGCACTGAAGAAGTTTCTTTAATAAAATAGAAGAAAGCTATAGACACAGACAATATGACCTTGTATGGCTCTTTTGCATTTTGTATTTCAAAGGATGAAAATTGATGTTCAGTTACTATCAGTTCCTGTTTACACTGGATTACTGTAATAGTGAAGTGTGAATATGATGATTATAAGACTGACTGAGGAGAAACAGTTATGTTTGGGGTAAAATGTGTCAATCAGGAGAAAGGTTGAGTGAACGTGGCTGAAGTTGGTGAGAAAATTTTTTTTTTCTCTTTTGTCTGTTCATAATCAAATAATACATTTATGTTCAGGTAAACCTCTATTAGACTGACTCATTTCCTAATACTGCCATTTATATTTATGGTGTTAGGTTTTTACAAAACAACATAATATTTGAACAATATATCAATTTATCAAATCATAGAACATGATGTGTATTTGAATCAAGAAAGATAAACCTTTATTGATCCCCAGTGGAACATTCGGTTGTTAAAGCAGCACAATATATATTCTATAATCTATAAATCTATAAAATAAAGAGTAAGAAGAAAATAAAAATACTGCACTGGGCCATACAACATGATTTTTTTAACCATACAGTAGTTCGGCTGAAGTGACAGTTCTGTGATTAATAGCAGCAGAGTCAACAGTCTATGTTGTTACACGACCAAGTAATGAATCCTACCTTCAAAGAAAAAAGAAAAGTTAGTCTGAACGTTGCCAAGAGCAACCTCTGTACAGTAGCTGGGACATGAAGCCAATGTGGAAGTGCCCAAAAGTGACTCCTTAAGTGGCCACCTGAGGCTGGCTCCAGAAGTGAGTCAGTCTCCATAAGTCCCCATGTTCAAATGTCCAACTTCACAGCAGAAATAAACATGTTTACAGCCTGGTACAAAAAACTGTTTTGGTCTCTGTAGCTAATTTCCCCGTTCATGACAACTGTACTGAGGGTGAATTTATGTACAACTCACCTGTTCACATTATATTAAGGCTTAAAGTTATGTTGAATTAACAGTGTGGCCGCTTTGATTGACAGGTACAGGTATTCACATTTTTGCATTAGCTGAGAGGCGGAAGAAAAACAGCCAACACAGCAAATTTATATCCACACATATTTTGAGCTTCAGAAACCATTGGGTGACATCACGCATATGCTGTCTATTCTTTATAGTGTCATTGATTTGGACACATTCATGATTTCTCTTTTCAAAACTTGTGGATGTGCAAGCACTGGGAGGAGATGAAAATATTATGCAGAGATATGAGAGCCATTGATACAAATCTGAAACGATCCTGAAGTAATTTTGCATATCAGTTTATGATGTAAAAATACTCAGTGAAGCTTTATCCTGCACTGCATGACAAATCTGATGATCTTATTCAAAAGTTATTGAGGATAAACTTTAAAGTCTAGATTTATGTAAATTTGCACCGTGGTATTACTTCTGTACAGACTGGGTTGCTGCTGACACTAAAAATACGACACAAACAGACTAAGCTGAATCATTAAATTAATCCCAGCCAGACATTCTGTCTGACAGACAATTCACCGTCAACATGAAAACACAGACATAAAACAACAGCATCAGGCTTTTTCTCCCCCTAGTACCTGTCCAGTGACACCCTCACATCCAGGCAGCCCCTCTGCGCTTGAAGAGTTTGTGGGGAAGTGTGTGTGTGTGTGTACCACTTGGTCATTTCTTCAGATGGGAAACAGCACCGTGCCACTGCGCCCATCTATCAGGCCAAATGAGATGTCAAGGGTCAACTGCGATGTAGCGCATCACCCTTTCTCCACAGGCTGCCTATTTGTCACCACAAATGAGGAAAACAGCGTTCTTGGGGGGGGGGGGGGCCTTGACACACACACATCACACACCACACACACACACACACACACACACACACACACACACACACAGACAAACAAAGACATAGAAACAAATTCTCTCTCTTTCTCTCTCTCTCACACACACACACACACACATTAATTAGGTTGTGTTTGCCATGGAGGCTGAGACAAACACACACACACACCTAGCTCTTTAGAAGACAGAACACACATTACTGTTTTCTTAACTCCCCACTCTCCCTGCTCCCTGCATTTCTGTGTCACACTGACATTAGAGTGTGCCGGTATTAGCGTATTTTTGGATGTTGTTTCATTCAAGACAACCACAAATGTGCTCTAAATTATTGAAATGTTCATTAGCAAACCATGTCAACACATGATGCAACATCCAGATGAGACTCTAATGAGGAGACCAGGCTCACATCAGCATGATGGTCTCGCATTTGTAATATAATTCATCTCATTCCTGGTCCTATGATACTTTGCATGTACTATGAGCACAACTTGACTTAACTTTTCTGAGAGATTCTGGAGGAACAAATTAAGTGGACCACACCCTGAACTAGATAATCAAACACTGCTGAGTTAAATTCAATATAAATGATAAAAATAACAGAAAGGAGTACTCATTATGAAGACAGGTAATATCAAAGCAAGGAAACGACGCTGGGTACAATTCAAGTTTCACTTTCATTTTCTAGTAGCACCATTTCATTGGTGCACTGCTGAAGAGAGAGAAACAAAACAGTGCAAAGCAGGCTCATTAAAGTGAATGATGGTAACGAAAGAAAAGAATCAAAGGACAAAGGATAACACCACTAGGCAACAGCCCCAAAGTTCCACCACACCTATTTACCTACCACCTACCACCACCAATTTAAGCACAAGAACAGAAAGATTTGTGCCAGCCTGAGGACAAATTTGTCCTCAGACGTGGCTGTGGCTCAGGGGGTAGAGTGGGTTGCCCACCAATCAGAAGGTGGTTCAATGCTCGGTTCCTCTAGTCTGCATGTCGAAGTGTCTTTGGGCAAGATACCCAACCCTAAATTGCTCCCGAAGGCTGCGCCGTCGGTGCATAAATGTGTGTTTGGAAGACTAAAAAGACAACACAAGTACAGGTGATTTACCATTCTATTGCCTTGTCGCCAACAGGACATAGGTATGCCCTGTATAGTACTTTAGTTGTGCTTGTAATGTCAAAACTAACAAGATCAAATGCATGCAATGTTATAATATTGAGAACCTTTGTTCTGATGCTGCTCTCGCAGAAGTATGCCTGCGCTCTCTGAAATGTTAACTTGAATAGCACTCAAATTTATTTAGCACTTACTCAGGTCGTTTGTCAACTATTTATACACTGTCCTACAAATTTAACTCAGCTCAGGGTTATGCCTGGCACATTTCTAATAGAATTTATGCACAAGTTTTTACAGGAAAGCTCCACCCAAACATGAGAGGATCTGTTCTTCAACATGCTTTACACTACCCCTCACACGGACACTAACACACCCCCATGCTATTACAGATGCTGGCTTTTCAGTCCCTCAGATGAGCTCAGGCCCAGAGAAGTCGCTGTGTTTCTGACTGTTGTTGACGTGTATGAAAAATTTGCTCAGTTTGGGAAAAGATAGCATTCAGAATTATTAAACTGAGCACTTCAATGTCAGCAAGAATAACATAACATTTCTCTTGGTGATCATTCAAGAGTGCACACAAATTACTTTAACAAATCAAGTAAACTCAAGTAGAACAAATAAAATAAATCATACGATATGTGTAGTGGCCATTTACCAAAGGCCCAAGTGCCTCGGCCAATTAGTCAACAGAGTAATCTTATTTTTGACGTGTCCATGAACCTGACTCAATCCTCTTGCAAAAACCCACTGCAATCAGAGAGATGAAGTTGATCTTGAAGGATGACTTATTTAAAAGTTGACAACTTATAATGTTACAAAAATTCACAAAATCCACCTCTTAAACCGGTCCACTACCAACTCGATGCAGTCCTTAATGTGAAAAAAAAAACGACAACCACGACAACAGTCCAAAACTTCACCAACTTCAGAGAGTCATTATAGAACCAATTAACCCAATATTTTCCTGCGCCCATGCACACTAACACAGGACTCACACAGGAGGCGGAACGGCAGCGGAACGGCAGCGGAACGGTACTTTGCCCGGGGTCAACTCACACCGGACGCGGATCAGCCGTGGATCAGCCGCGGAACGGCAGCGGAGCGAGCCGGCCGTATTCACGCGAGATCACGAGATCACGAGATCACGCGAGAATCCTGGACATACCCGAGACCCCGTCAACAATTAGTCTCTCGTTGAGACCCTTTGATCGATCTTTGATCACCTGGTGCCACCGGTCATGACGTAACGTTGATGTGAAGTTGTAAAAAGCTACATGAACTGAGTATTGTGTTTTATTTTGAAAGGGGGCGGAAGTTTATTATGTTGATTCTGTGTCGGATTTCCTGTCTGGTGCGCAGTGCTCTGTTGAAATTTACGAGGTTTAGCCGCGGCTCGCGGAAAAAATAGAAATCCTGCGGAAAGCTCGCGCCGTGGCGCGGAGAGCCGCTTCTGGGACGCTTCTGATCCGCGTCTGAACCGCGCCCGGTATGAGTGCTCTCATTGACTAGACTGGATTCTATTTGCTACGGTGACCGCGGCGGTGCCGTTCCGCTTCCGTTCCGCGTCCTGTGTGAGTTGGCCTTAAGACTTGCATGACAGCATTGACAAATAAAACTATATGGCTTAAGTGGCTCTAACAATATGTAAAGTGACTGAATGGAACAAAACGAAGGCAATGACTTTATATGTACAGACATTCATTACTAGATCCTAACTACACACACAGTGAATAAGTGTAAATAAATTCAATGAATACACTACAACGATGAACAACATTATTAATAGCTCTACAGCCCAAACAGCTCAAAAGAGGACCAATGTATCACAAACAGTGACTGATGGTAACATGCCATAGTAGAGACAGATGAGATTAGTAAATGTGTGGAAACTTTATTTTCCGTTCTTTATTCAGGGAAACCTTGACTGAGCAAATTGCTCTTTTACAGCAATGCCCTGATCACAACAAAACACAAACAATATACAATAAATAGCCCAAACGGTTGACAGTTAACAGTTAAAACAAGATCAAGTTAAAACAGGTAAAACCAGTTAAAACAAGTTTAAACAAGATCAAAAACACAGTTTAAAACAGTTTAAAGCAAGATCAGTTAAAGCAAGAACACTGTATATTTCCCATACCATGTATTAAAACTTTAAAATGGTTTACGGACACAAGTTTGTCTAGTTTCAGTGTCTCTTGCAGATGGTTCCATTTAGTGGGTGCATAAAACTGAAAAGCTAATTTGCCAGCCTCTGATCTTATTTGGGGTGTTTCTAGTGTCATAAAACCTTGTGACCTTGTGCTATATGTGCAGTGTCTAAAATGTAAAAGAGAAGTGAGGTATGATGGTAATTTGCCTTGTAGTGCTCTGTAAATGAAAAGGAGGCAATGTCTTTCCCTCCTCTCATGGAGAGAGGACCATCCTACACTCTCATATAGTTTACAGTGATGTGTTCTAAAAAGGTCACCAGTAATAAAACGTATAGCACTATGGTAAACTGTGTCAAGAACTTTCAGAGTGGATGGAGATGCATGCATGTAAATGATATCTCCATAATCTAAAATTGATAAAATGGTTGTTTCAACAATGGACTTTCTGCTCTTAAAAGAAAGGCAAGACCTGATTCTATATAAGGCACCCAGCTTAATTTTTACCTTCTTTGCGAGCTCAATCACATGTGTTTTAAAAGAAAGCTTATTGTCCAACCAAATTCCCAGATATTTATAATTTGCAACTTGCTCAATCTGGGTTCCATTTAGAGAGAAAATTCTAAAAACATTAAAATCACACACTCTTGATCTCGTAAAAAGCATGAATTTAGTTTTTGATTCATTAAGAACCAATTTAAGACTATTAAAACAATCCTGAACACATTTAAAAGCAGATTGAAGGTATAAAACAGCTTTGTCAATGGTTTCAGCACAGGCATATAGGATTGTGTCATCAGCATAAAAATGGAATTTGCAATGTTCAAGGGAACCACATATATCATTAATGTATAGAG
Organism: Larimichthys crocea; assembly: GCF_000972845.2. NCBI lineage: Eukaryota > Metazoa > Chordata > Actinopteri > Sciaenidae > Larimichthys > Larimichthys crocea. The sequence continues at coordinate 23,763,509 of NC_040025.1, forward strand.
TAAATAATAACGGGCCTAAAATTGAGCCTTGTGGGACCCCGTTTCTTAGACCTAGTGCCTCAGAAGTCAAACCATTTAACTTTACAGCCTGTGTTCTGTCAGACAGATAATTCTGAAACCATCTAAAGGAACCATCATCAAAACCCAAAAGAGAAAGTTTTTCTAGAAGGAGAACATGATTGACAGTGTCGAAAGCTTTTGACAAATCAATAAATAGAGCTGCACAATGCTTTTTAGAGTCTATGGTAGTAGCTATATCATTTATAACAGAAGTTGCAGCAGTAATGGTGCTGTGGCCAGCTCTAAAACCAGACTGATATGGGCTCAGAATATTGTTTGCAGAGAGAAACGTACCAATTTGCTCATTTACAAAAGACTCTAACATCTTGCCTAAGCAAGGTAGCTTGGAGATTGGTCTGTAGTTGTTAAGCTCATTTACACTTCCTCCTTTGTGTAAAGGGGTAACTAGCGCTGATTTCCAGGCTTTGGGAACAGAACCAGAAGAAAGTGAGACATTAAAAATGTGTGTTAGAGGTTCAGCGATGACAGGAGCTGCTATTTTTAAGAGATGAGAGTCTAACTGGTCTGCACCCATTGAGCTCTTCATGCACTTGGAGCTACACAATGCATAGAGAACTTCATATTGGCTTAACGGTCTAAATGAGAAGACAGAGTCAGAATCATTATTTGAGGAAATAAAGTTCTCTTTCTGGGTTAGGTCATACTGATCTAAGCCTTGTGACACCATCCCACCAGCCTGATCAAACAGTATGCCACACTTAATAAAGTGATCATTAAAGGCGTTACATATTTCAATTTGTTCTTGGATAACTTTAGAGTCCACCTGAAGCTGTTGAGGGAGTGTTGGTGGAGAAACACCTTTAAGGGATTTAATTACTTTCCAGAACTTAGCTGGATTACCACCACAGTCAGACATGTTGTGTAGGTAGTAGTCAGACTTGGCCTTCTTAATCAAGTAGGTACAAGAGTTTCTTAACTGTCTAAAGGTCTGCCAGTCTCCTTTACTGCCAGAGGATCTTGCAGCTGCCCAGGCTTTATTTCTTTTGGAAATAATCTCACCAAGATCATGAGTAAACCAAGGGTTGCATCTATTTTTTACCCTAAGTGTTTTAAAAGGGGCATGTTTATCTGCAAGTGTATTGAAAATTGACTTGAAACGGTCAGATGCTAGCTCAGCATCTGGAATATGGACTAATGAATTGAGATTACTTGCATACAGGTCATGCAGAAATGCCTGTTCATCAAATTTTCTAAAAGACCTCTTACAGATGTACAGTGGCTCTGATTTTTTCATTTTTCCATTTCTAATACAACCGACTGGGCAATGATCACTCAAATCCAAAGGAAACACATAGACATCTAAATACAGATGTGGTCTGTTAGTAAGGACGAGATCAAGTAAAGATGAACGGCTGGGGAATTTCATGTTTGGACGTGTTGGTTCCGTAACTAATTGAGTAAGACTTAAATCATTGCAAAGGTCTTTTAAGTCATCAGCTGCTGGGGACAACCAGTCAAGGTTAAAATCCCCTAAAATGACAGTTTCAGAATGTAAGCCTACCAAAGTTGATAGCTGTTTTGATAGACTATGTAGGGCGTCTGGACTGGCAGAGGGGGGGCGATAGACACCCACCAGGACTATGGAGTGGCCACCTAATTGAACCTTAATAGCTAATAAATCATACTGATCTGGGACAGAGGAGGAGACAATAGTAGAGCAGTTTATCGTGTTTCTAAAATAAATTGCTATGCCACCCCCACGTTTAACTCTGTCAACTCTACCGATATTGTAACCATCAAGATTTATGTCATTATTAGAAACATTGCTATTTAACCATGACTCTGAGATCACAATAAAATCAGGGTCAGAATCATATGCCCATATTCTTAGCATGTCCATCTTTGGTAACAAACTTCTAGCATTTATGTGCACCATGCCAAGTCCTTTACGCGCCCTAAAGCTACTTGAGCTCGCTGTAGCAGGCACGGGACAAACTACAGTTACCATTAACTTTTAACCATTAACTTTACAAAAATGACATCAGTATGAATCCATTTGTTAAAAGTCTGAATTCATATTTTGTCAGGTCTATCCACAAGACGATAAACATGGTTTTTCAAACATTTATTTTCTGGAGATCGGATCAACCAAAGCTGCAATTTAGTTCATAGCAAAATCTAACTAACAGCTAGAGAATCAAGTAACAGACAAAATATCTGCTGTGACTCCAGGTTGCTCCTGGGGCAAACTAGCAGCAGCCATTTCTACAGTGACTCACTATCGCCTCTTCAGGTAGAAGTACAGTCATTGCATCTGGTTTTCATTTGCATTTTGCAATAAATGAAATGTTGAAACATGTTTCTCTCTGTACGTTCGCCCTGGCAAATCAACAAAACGTTTTCTCACATTTACTCAACAGACAGATGGCCATGCTCACACACAGACACCTGAGCTATGGGAACAGACTTTGTACAGTAAGTGCCCAGTGTGACACTTAACAAGCTGTGCTCTGGATGTTGGTCAACAAGCTAAATAAAAAATTATTAAGTTATCACAGTTTTTTTTTTTACCACAGAGGGTGTGATGTACATTATCCTCCACAATAAATTCATCAGGATCCAGTCAATGTTGAGCTCATAGTCGTGTTAATCTGGGCATATTTTAATGGATTAGATAAAATAAGGTCTATCAAATGCCAATTCAGCACTTAGATTATTCAGCCTGCTGGTTTTGAAGTGTTGCTGTCCATATGTGGGAAATAAGTTTGTAAGTGTGTGAGCCTGAAAACTGATGTGTATACATCTCTCACTTTCCATGACACCAGGTTTTTTGCCCCACCTTTAAAAGTCATAAAGTCATTTACTGATATAGCCTTTCCAGTTTTATTAGACCTAAAAGAAAAATTGTCGATTGTAGCGGATGCTCAGGGGTGGCCTCCCTTAACTGGCGACCAGTCCACCAGCTCCACCTTCCTAATTCACGAACACAAAGGCCTGTGATCAGATCATTATTCAGATAACGTATCCTGAAGCTTCCTTTCATACTGAGCAAAACCCTGTTCCTGATCCTGCTTTTGTTCGAGGTGGAGAGCTGATAATCTAGTCAAGAGTCTGAATATCATCTTTGTACAGAAAACAAACTAAAACCAGAACACACCCTGCTCTGCCAGGATCATTTCTCCATGTCAGGGTGGTTGAAAATAAATCTGTCCTCACACAGATAGAAGAACGAGCGTGTGCGTACAGCGTAGTACCCATCCTTCCATGGCAATATGGCTGGCACTGACAGCTGTGGCAGTTCCAGTTATTGAGTCGATGGGTAATTGGTCTCACAGGAGATGAATGAGGCAGCGTGCGCTCACGTGCACTCTCGTGCGCATGTGTATCTGATATGTTTATGTGCATGTACCATTTATGTGTATGTCAGTCAGCACCAGGAGGAAGATGATGCACCATCCTGAGGATTACCCAAGAGGACACAATCACAACTGAACACTTGGATGCTTGAGCATCGTTTGTCACCGATTTAGGAGGCACATCAGATGGAAACGATTCTTTTACAGCCAAGAAGTAATCTTTCTGCTCAGCCATTTCCCATAAAAGCTAGAAGCATACTGAATTAAAGACAGAGGACAGTGGTAGAAGGTTCCTACACAACAACTGCAGAGAAATCAAGGAATCAATGTAAGCACACTTCTATACTGAACTTTTCCAGGCACTTCTCCCAGAGTAAATCTACATTTTAGTTGTCCACGCACAAAACTCACAAACTTGGCAATAACTTTGATAATTGTCCCTTTTCCAGCAATAACATTTCTTGGCTGCAGCCCCACAAATGTTAAGATTTGCTGCTTTTCATACAGGCCAAACCACTCAATGGTTTCATGAAGAAAATGACCAGCAGATGAATCCATAATGAAAATCATGATAACTTGCACAAAATAGTTCAAAATGAACTCCATCTCAACAGTTTGTTTATTAATTTCCTCTCCCATGAACTGTACAGTGACAGTAGCTACCCTTCCGAGGGCCCCCAGCAGTAACAGTAAAATCATGTCTTTAGAATAATAATGATATAATATATAATACCAGTAAAACAGTCACAGTCACAAGTAAAAGTATTCAATACAGAAACATGTAATACTCAGTGACAATGGACAGTGTATGCGTGACGTCACCCACAGGTCTCTAGGCAGTGCTGCCTCTTCTGCATCCCAGCTAATCTAAATATCGGCAAAGACGTGGACCATCTGCAGACTTAAGGTGGACCGAATGACACCTGGATTCACCCTCAGTACAGTTGTCATGAACCAGGGACCAAAACTGTTTTTTATACCAGGCTGTAAACATGTTTATTTCTGCTGTGAAGTTGGACATTTTAATACATGGACTTATGGAGGTTGAAATGTTCTGCAGCCCGCCTCAAGTTCAAGGTATTACAGTTTTTAGCACTTCCACATATGCTTCACTTCCCAGCCACAGAGGTTGCCACTTGGTAATACTATGTACATTCCCTTGATAATACTTAACAGTGTTTTTCAAAATGTGATATTGATACTTCAGGTTTACTGCCTCTCATTCACTCAGGACTGAAACAGGATCTTGAGTGATGTGTTTTGTTTTGTTTTTATGTATTTGTCCCATGTGCAGGTGGATGATCAACGGAGAAGACATTTAAGTAACTGAAGTAAATTCAGAAACTTTATATTTGTGAATAAGTCCATTTGAGTCTAGTTACATCATGTGAAGTGTCAAGCTAACATGAAAACATGTTACAGTTTTGTCCAGTTGCTAACACACTGAAATGACATGGATAGCACAAATATTTAAAGTGACACACAGGGAGCAAAACGTCATCTCAAATCTCCAAAACTTTAAACACATTTTCTGCTTTACACACATTTTGCAATTGGAAATGTCTTTTTAAGTGTACTGAACGCAGTTCTCTGCATAAGACACAACAATCTGACATAAAGTCACATGTTTGCAATTTCAAAACACTGCCATTTAAAATGACACTACATGAGCTCATTGGCCACTATATGTGCCACCTGGCCAAACAGGTAGCACATGGTGTTATGTAATTGTTAACATAATAAAAGAGAACAGGTGAGCATCTTTTTGTCTTTTACAACAACAATGGAAGACATTGCTGAGAGAGGAAGAGGAAGAGGAAGAGGGTGAGAATGAGAGGGGGAGGAAGAGTGAGAGGTCGGGGTAGAGCAGTGTTGAATTATTTTGCTTTCCTCTTTATTTATTTATTTTTTCTGACATTTTTTCTGCAATTGTATTTTTCAGCTTACTGTTTTGTGAGGATATTATATATTTTATTTTATATTTATATATCTGCTGTGCATATATTGCACTGACTTGTTTGGTGAAAAATAAATAAATAAATATTTCAATAGCACGTGTGTGTATCTGCAAATATTTCTGTGCATGTGAACAATCTGAAGAATTCTCTACAGTTTGAACTATGTTAGTATTATGGCAAAGCATACTAAAGATGAGAGTGCTTTTCATTATGCCCAACAGTGTGTAGCTGGTTAGACAAAAATCTGTAATACCAATGAAGTGTGCAGGATATATGAGGTATTTTACAGTTTGGGTGTGTGGTTTGGTGAATTGTGTTAGTGTTTTGGTAAAACCAGCATAGTTTGTGTTTAAGCAATTGGAAAAAAATGTAATCACACAGTGGGAAGCTGGCAGATTGGACCTGTGCAGCACAGAGAGATTGGTGAATCCACATTGGATATTTGTGGATTTGTTGACATTACTGAGCAGGAGGTGGGATTCCCTGACCTCGGAAGAGAAGCACAACACTCAAATGATCTATACATAGAAAGCCAAGGTGTATCACATGGATGAAGAAGAGCTCAGGACTAAACTGATGTCTGCATGAAGATGGCTCTGTAATTTACTGGGTGGATTTCAAGGTGTCAGCCTTCAGGCTAGCTGAGTAAGAGTCTTAGATGAGGCACTCAAACACACACACACACACACACACATGCACACACACAGCCCAGTATTAGTCAGTGTCTCTGCTGGCAGAGACACTGAGCTTCTGTTTGTATCACAGCAGAACCCTTTGATGTGCAGAAGCATTTTGCATGCTGCTGTTCCTTTCCCCTTTCTGTCCTCGCTACACACACACACAGACACACACACACACACACAGACACACACAGAGAGCCAGTTCAGGGAGATGTCCAAGTTATCTAATGTGTTCAGTGCATGTTGTGCTGCCAGACTCCATCTGGACAGAGCCAGCTCCTAACCAAGACCAACTAGGCTGCAACATCAAATGGCATGTAAAACCCTCTTACTGGATGCCCAGCTTAATGTGTGTGTGTGTGTGTGTGTTTGGAGAAAACATATGCACAGAGATTTGCAAGTCATACTCAGTAGTTCGTTCACAATGTGTTGAAATAAAAAAAGATCTACCTGGCCGGTATATGTAAACTCAACAGTTGAGTCATGCAAACAGCCAAATTAGTTTCCATACAAACATTTTGAAGAGAATCTGGTTATTGATTAAAGACGCCCTCCTCAGTGGGACATTTTACATTGATCAGTGCTCTCTGGTGGACAAACATTGTAGTGTATGTTTATAGAAACATGTCATTACTGTACTGGAATTCTAAATCTGTGAGAATACTGATAACTTTGTCTCACAGAAGTCAGCTGATTAACTGCTAGAGTATAATCTGTTTGAACCTCCTACACACTGAAGGAAGGACATGACATGTTGTCCTTCACTACTGCTTGCCGTGTTCAGTGTGGGTAAACAGCACCACTGCAGACCTAATGTCCAGATTAAAATGTGACACACAACACCAGCATACATATCAAGTCAATTTTCGCAGAGAGCACCTCCTAGCTGTCATCAACGGCATTCGTTATCCTGAGGCCCATCGTGTCTAAAACCACATCCAGCTACTGATCCTCATGTTTCCATTTCCTGTTCCTGTGCATTTCCATTATTTCCCCTTTAAAGCTCTTACTTAGAATGATTGAGGGTGCTGTGCAATTTTCATTTGGCTCCAGTGCCCCTCGCCCTCAAACAACAGTGGCTGCATGGGAATGAAGTATGCACTGAAAACTGCGCCTGAACATCTGGCAATCCTGTAGAGAGATAGTGCCACTTTTACAAGATGAAACAGGCGGATGTTTAATAATGCACTTTTTTTCCAGCCTCCTCTGCTCAGGAAGACTAATGTTTCCTTTCAAACGCATTAGCATTTTGATAAGCCCAGCTGAAGACCACTCTCCCTCTCCTGCCCGCGTGATAAGGAGTGCAGTCCGGCTTTATGACAGCGTAGAGTAATTGGAACGCAGCAGGAGAGAAGTCTGCGTTTAGAGAAGAGGAGGGAGGGGAAGAGAAAAAGGTCTTTCAGGTGGATAAAGTTTGCTGATTCAGTAAGTGAGGAAATTAAGTGAGTGAATGAACGAGTAAGACAGACTGTGTGACACTGTCGGAGACAGAGTGGGACAATGAGAATGTATAAAAAGGTATGATTCAGTCACCTGCTGATGTAGGGAGTTTGTTGGAGGTGGCATTCAAGCCCTCAGGCTCAGTTCATCTGCAGAGAGCTCGCTGCCCATTGAAGGTGGCTCTGCACTAATTATGTAAAGATGCGTGAAAGGCGAGCATCAGCACTCACTTTCTTTCTCTGGTGTCAGGTCGTGATGCCCATAAACCTCACAGCTAAACCTCTGTTATTTCCTTCTGCTAAGCTTTTCTGTATGCACTGCCAGTGGTCATAGTGGCACATGTGACATGTGGCACAGGGCACAGACATCACACCTGACCAGGCTGCACAGCTCAGTGACCTCCATCCTTAATCTTCAACAGGGGGTCTGCAACCCTGAGGGGCTCCTCAGTTACTTTAGAAAAGGCTGCTAAATTATTGCTCATCTTTTTTCTATGGCTGGAAATATGCATAACATAAATCTAACATACTATTAAAGTAAATCAGCCTATTTGTACACACAACATTGATGACAGACTACACATAAATATTCGTGCAAATATGTGAGCTAGCAATATACACATTATTGTAGGTTCAGTTTAAAATGGAACACGTTTTTATACAATATATGTATGCAGCAGGGGGGCTCTGCGCCATCCATCTATCAGCTCCAGGCTCCTGGGCCTGAAAAATGTTGAAAAACCCCTGACCTAGATGGAAAACTGGAAAAGGAAGTTCTTATTTATCTGAAGAAATGATCAGCAGCGTGTTTTCCAAACAACATGCTGATTCATGCATTAATGATAAATGACTCTTTAACGGATTGTTGATCTCTGTTCTACAGTAAGTAACAAATCTTCCATAAACTGCTGAGGTGCTGCTCTACAACAGGACAGGTATGGATTTGTACCTATTGGTCATAATACAAAACTCACATGTGATTGGTTGTTGTAACCATTTCTCCATTCTATTTCCCCTCAAGTCATCTATTACTAAAGCAAATATGAAGGATAGCATACAGAATCTACTGTCCTTGTTCTGTGCAAAAATGCATTCTGATGTTCTCTGGTGTGTAGATGTTTAAGGCGTTTGTGGGGAGGGCTCAGGAGAGCAGCGCCAGGGGAGAGTGATCGGCACACCGGTTCCCAACTGCCTAATCACTCTCGCCCTCCTTTCCACGACAGTAGCGTGCTGGGCCGGAAGAGGAAGAAGGACAAAAGAAGACACACGGCAGACGGCAGCGAGACGCCTGTGATCGGCTGTAGTGTGGGTCTGATTTGTGGAAGAATAAAAATCCCTTACAAACGTGTTTGGTCTCCATCTGGTTCGTGCTAAGAACCCACTGTGGCAGCAAGACTGTCACAGCGTTCAATGAACCAATGAATTTACAGTGAACAAAAACTACATTTCCATTGGTTATGACGGAGTAATAGTCAGACAGTCACATAGATTGTCAACAAACCCTGAGGTTAGTCTCATTTGAAAGAGGAACCTAGCTGTAAAATGATTACCCTTGTCTGTGATTTATATCCATAACAGTTCAACTTTGACTTACTGTACTTACCAAAGTTGTGCATTTATTTGAGGTGTTATTACAGTTCAGTCCAACAATTTTAGGGTTAGGGTGAGTGGTTTAGATCATGTAGACTGACTTGACCTGTGTGATGTTTATATTATTTAACATCTATTAGCGATCATTTTTGATATCTCAGCAACTACTTTGGTAAGAACAGCATTATCATAATAAAGACAGAAAGAAACTGATCACCAGACTCATGAAGATAAACTCAAGTTGTAATCAACCACATTTCTCCTTCAGATATGAGCATCATGTCTGCATGGATGAACACCAATAACAAACTTTGTGACACCGAAGAGCAGACATACCTGCTAGACAAAACATGTTGAGTCAGCCGAGGTGTGCAAACAAAACCCAGCCAGAGAAAAAAACTCACTTTCACATCTGCTGAGCGTTCTGCACCACAACTGCTGTCCCATGTGTTGATCACAGAAACACCCAGGATGTGTGAAACTGAGTGCCGGGATTTCCTCTACTAACAATGATGGAAAACAGTCTTACTATTCCAAACACAGGTGTTGATCCACAGTGTACTTCTTCACATATTCTGTCTAAATAAAGGCATAGAAGTCCCCAAATATGTATATATTAGTCAAAAAAGCCCCCTTTTGGTCACACGACAAGGAACCATACAACAACAGAGTGAGACAGATGGCTGGCATCAGGGAGGCAAAGTGGAGATGTTGGGACAGGTGGAGAGAGACCTCAACACCAACAACGCCAAAGACATGTGGTAAGTGATCCACAACATCACAGGCCACCAAAGCAGGAGTGCCCTTATCATGTGTGGAGCCAGGTTGCCAGATGAGCTTAACACATTTTATGTTTGACCTGATCTCCTCAACAAAGGGTCGAATGACAAGTATACTCGTCCTGCAGAGGACCAGCCACTCTCAGTATCCACAGTGGATGTGAAAAGAATCCTGCTGAGAGTAAATGTGAGCAAAGCTGCTGGGCCTGTTAACATCCAAAGATGTGTACATGAAGAACATATGCCAGCCAGCTAGTCGATATCATTACTGACATTCTTCACATATGACAGGACAGTCTCCTGATACAGCGAAATGTTCCCATACGCTTCAGCACAGCCACCACCGTCACTGTACCTAAAAAGTCAGCAGTGTCTAGTTTAATGACTGCTGCTCTGCAGACACTCATGTCTGCTGTGATGAACTGCTTTATGAAACCAGTTCTCCAGCACATCAAAAGCAACATCCCAGCCAGAGTAATGGAGACACCTGAAAATAACACCTACAGAATGCTGTTTGTTGATTTCAGCCCAGCATTCAAACCAATCTCTCCCGCATAAAACTGACTGGCAAAGTGGATATTGAACTTCCTCACAAACAGACAAGACAGTTTGGATTGAAGGTCAAAGGTCCTCTAATGTTACTGCTACTGCTGTACACCAGAGCCCCCCAGGACTGTGTGCTCAGCTACAGCCTCCACTGCTGTCTCCGACATGGAGAGAACTCTGTTCTCAGAACTCTCTACAGGCCTGCATTTCAAACAACACTGAGAATTTATGCAAGGAAGTGAACAGTCTGCTCAGTATCAGCAAAACAAAGGAGTTGACTGGTTTTAGGAAAAGGGTTAAAAGACACATATCCCTGTCTGTCGGTGGAGTTGAGGTGGAGCAGGTGAACAGTTTTAGGTTCCTGAGAATCAACAGCACAGAGAACCCCTCATGGACATTACACATATCCACCTTGGTAAAGAAAAATGGCTGAATATCTTGAGGAAACTGAACAGGGCAAAATTCTCATGCCAAGTTCTTGTCAACAGAGGAAAGATCGAAAGCATCTCAGGACAGGACGGCTCTGCAGCAGATGATTAAAACCTCATTGGTAACCTTCTACTGAGCATCAGTGGTATCAGCGAGGTGAGGTGCACAGAGCCCGAAGGATACTAAAATACCCATCCCGGTAACAGTCTGTTCACCCTGCTGCTGCCTGGCAGATACAGAAGTATCTGCAGCCGTACCACCAGACTACAGAGCAGCTTCTGTAGTGACGCCTCAACTCATCCTCTGCACCATAAGTAAATGACAACAAACTTTAAACTTGGACATACTGTGCATGCTTTTTGCAGTGGTGTATGTGTGTGAATATAAATGTATATGTGCCACTGGAAACCACAAAAGTCTTTTAACTATGTAATATTCTAAAAAAACTAAATTACTGTTCTTGTAAAAGGCATCTGGTTTAGTGGCTTGAAAAACGTCTTTTCTGGGTATGGGGTACATACGCAGGTTTTTTTATGGGGCTAAAATACATGTTTCTGTGCGGCATGCACTGACTTGCAAATGGTCAGTGAATGACTGAATATTTACCATTTACGCGTGAAGATGACACAACATGACTGGGCTGTGATGCATCATCTCCCCAGCTCATGGCTTTTCATGGCCACTGAGGGTGGATTAAGGAGAGCTCTGATCTGTTGACAGGCTGCATGCTACTCTAAGTGACCTCAGTGTGGAGAGGGGGGCATGCTTGTTCCACATTAACTACTGTCAGCAGATCAATTGTTCTTTTTAACACCTTGCTAGATTGCCAGGATATTACTCTGATACACAGAGAATACCAAGACGTATGATCTTATAAAATAGAATACACAGACCAAAAATGCAGAATCTTTGAGCAAACGAAAGCAATTCCTCCTTTGAGTTCACACACAGGTTCACCAAGGCTTGGATGTGACCTTGCATAAGGCTATATGCCAACAGTCAGACGTGGATCACTGCAAGCGGATTAGTGCATGAGAGCATGACTGTGAAGGCAGCATACTAAAGGAAGCATTTTGTGTCATGTCATGGCAGCATCCAGTCACTGGCAGGGCCCGTGCTTCCTGATGTGGCTCAGGCTTGGCTGAGGTCTCCATGTGAATGAGTCATATATGACACAGGAAAGAGCATAGCATGCGGGCTGAATACCACCGCCTGGATTTATAACGTTTCTTTTCTCTGATATGCTTAAGCACTGAGAGAAACCTCCATACTATGTAGATTTCAAAGGTGAGTTGCTGTACTGAGAGACTCACGTTCCAGCCAGTTGACAGGTAACATCACCATGACAACACTTCTCCTGCTCAGGTGCATCAAATCATTGCTTAAAGTCTGTTGTTATTATTGTTGACGTTTTAATTATGTGACTATTAAACTTTTTTTTTTAAAGTGAAATTTAGTGAGAATCAGCTGAGGCCACACTGCTCTGATGTAGAGGAGCTTGTGCTGTTAGGTGAAATGAAAGTGCCATAATGCAGAGTAAATATGACCTATGAGGCAACACATGCAGAAAAAGATACATAACAGAAGTTCATCGAGGCTGGTCAGTATGTCTCATCATCATTTAAAAATTTTAATTTAAATGACGGGTAACACTAAACTATAACTGAATTTTAATCAGAAGCTGCTGGACAAATACATCAGAGAGGTGTCTCACATGCTTTTAACTTGTGTAGACTAACTCTGGTTACCTCAGTGGAATGCAGAACTCAACCTTCCATTAGGTATTCTCAACACTTTGTGCAATTGGAACCATGTTTGGTAGACATGTAAATATAATATAAGAGTGACCACAATTTACTGCCATTTGGCCATTAGATGGTGCTGTAGCATCATCATCTAACTATAAAGAAAGTAATCTCTGTCTATGTGCGTAAGACTCTTGGTATATCTCAAGAATCTGATCGACTTCACACTTGGCAGGTGTGTTACCGAGGACCAAAACCAGTCGGGGGTGACACTGCATAAGTCCTACTAACTTTGGTGATTGTTTGATTTTTCCTCTAGTGCTACTATTACCAGTGTTGTTATTTAGCAAAATTACAACAACTATTTAAATAACTATTGGGTGAATTGCTGAGTTATTTGATATACACATTCATGCTGCCCTCAATATGAATTGTAATTATTTAAAATAACTATCAATAATAATGGCTCCTCTGACTTCATTTAGCAGTCCCACCAGGATTTGTGATTTTTGCGATCAAAATGACATTTTTTGCGAAGAATTGTGCGCCCCTTTTTGTTGTTTTCTTTACTTTTAAATCGCATCAAAAAGTCTAAGACAAAAACAAGGCAGACAGATTGAGAAACACTGTTTTTTTTATTTTCTGTAAGAATCTTAACATAAGTGTAAAAATTCATTTACCCCAGTACTGAGTGAGGCGAGATAATTAACCAAAACAAACAATCAAAATGATGATGCGATGAGATTAAACAAATATAACTGATGTAATTTTCACTTGTTTCTTTATTATTGTGTGAGTATTGGGAGCAGACAGGGCCTATGGAATTGATGGATGATTATGATTATGATTATTAATACTTGTAAGTGGTATTTTATAGTTGACTTTCGGCGAAGGTCGAGGCTACAAAAGGTTTCCTTCATTTGCATGTAAAATTGCCGGATATTGTTTTGCTTGGTCATTTGCCGATATATATGACGGCAGTTGGGACTTGTTACTAGTCGCCATCACTAACTAACGTTCCCACGGCGGTGTGTGAAAATGGCTGCGTGTGGTGTGTGTGTGTCAAACAGGTGGTGTGGAAGACACATCTATGGCAGAGCCATTTATTTGATCTATGGTGGAAAACACATATGTGTCGTGGGGACGGGGCGGCATGTTTGGTTATTTTGCAATAATTGTGCGACATAGTAGGAAATATGCGGCCTTGCGAAAATATGTGGCATATTGCTGATTAAGCGATAATCCACGCGATCACAAAATCGCAAAAAACTGGAGGGACTGATCATCGCCATCATCAGGTCAATATTGTACTTTGTCTAATGCTTTTGGTTTACAGTTCCTGTAGAGATAATGTCATTGCTATCAACCTCAGCTGTATTTTGTTTGGCACAAATGAACAAAGGTTAGCATGTTAACATGGTTAACTACTGTAAGAAGGGAACATGGCAAACAGTACTATATATCTGATAAACATTAGCATGTTAGCATAATCATGGCAGTAGACTTTTTAAGTAAATACGTCAAAAATGCTTTTCAAACGTGTTATGTAGGCCTGCAACAAATACTTATGTTCATTATTCATCTGCAAATTATTTTCTAAATTTAAGGAAGTGAGTCCTTCAGCATTGAATTTAATGCCATGTCTAACTGTAACAGATGACTTGTCTACTTCCTTTAGCCCCTCACAAATAGACCATCTTGTTGATAGTATTACAGGCTCATTACGGACAACGCTAGACTCTATTGCACCTCTGAAAAAGAAGATAATTAAACAAAGAAGGCTAGCACCATGGTATAGCCAGCAGACTCGTAAATTAAAGCAAGAGGCACGTAAATCTGAACGCAAATGGCATGCCACTAAACTGGAAGAATCTCATCTAGTCTGGCAAGATAATCTCAAAACATACAGGAAGGCTCTCCATAATGCCAGAGCAGCCTATTACTCTTCTTTAATTGAGGAGAATAAGAACAACCCCAGGTATCTCTTCAGCACTGTAGCCAAGCTAACAGAGAATCACAGCTCTACTGAACCATCTATTCCTTTAGGTCTAAGTAGCAATGACTTCATGAGCTTCTTTAATGATAAGATTATAACTGTTAGAGACAAAATCCATCACCTCTTGCCCTCAACAGGCATTGATCTGCATTCTGATACAGTAAGTTTTGAAACAGCTGTAAAACCTGATATGTATTTAGACTGTTTTTCTCCCATCGACCTTCATCAAATAACTTTAATCATTTCTGCAGCTAAGCCGTCAACCTGTCTCTTAGAACCCATCCCAACCAGGCTGCTCAAGGATGTTTTACCTGTAGCTTGTAATTCGCTATTGGATATGATTAATCTGTCTTTATTATCAGGATATGTACCACAGTCCTTTAAGGTAGCTGTAATTAAACCTCTTCTTAAAAAGCCCACTCTAGACCCAGAGGTCTTAGCCAACTACAGACCGATATCAAACCTTCCCTTTCTGTCTAAGATACTTGAGAAAGCTGTAGCTAATCAGCTGTGTGACTTTCTCCATAACAATAGTCTATTTGAGGATTTCCAGTCAGGATTTAGAGTGCATCATAGCACAGAGACTGCATTAGTCAAAGTTACAAATGACCTCCTAATGGCATCAGACAAAGGACTCATCTCTGTACTTGTCCTGTTAGATCTTAGTGCTGCATTTGACACCATTGACCATCAAATTCTTTTACAGAGACTGGAACATCAAATTGGCATCAAAGGAACCGCGTATTTTTCAGATCGATCTCAGTTTGTTCACGTCAATGATGAATCCTCCATGCAGACCAAAGTTTGTCATGGAGTCCCACAAGGTTCTGTACTTGGACCACTTCTATTCAGTTTATATATGCTTCCTTTAGGGAACATTATTAGGAATCACTCTATCAATTTTCATTGTTATGCTGACGACACCCAATTATATTTATCGATCAAGCCTGATGCAACCAATCAGTTAACTAAACTCCAAGCATGCCTTAAGGATATAAAAAGTTGGATGACCTACAATTTTTTTATGTTAAATTCAGACAAAACTGAAGTTCTTGTAATTTGACCCAAACACCTCAGAAACTCTCTTTCTAGAGACTTAGTTACTTTAGATGGGATCACCCTGGCCTCCAGCTCCACTGTAAAGAATCTTGGAGTTGTTTTTGATCAGGATTTGTCCTTTAACGTCCACATAAAACAAATTTCGAGGACTGCATTCTTCCACTTACGTAACATCGCTAAAATCAGACGCATTGTTTCTCAGGCGGATGCAGAAAAACTAGTCCACGCATTTGTTACTTCAAGGCTGGACTATTGTAACTCTCTGTTATCAGGCTGCTCTAATAAGTCTCTTAGGACTTTGCAGTTAATTCAGAATGCTGCTGCACGTGTTCTGACAGGAACCAAGATCAGAGATCACATCTCTCCCATTTTGGCTTCCTCGCATTGGCTGCCTGTTAATTCTAGAATAGAATTTAAAATTCTTCTCCTTACTTACAAAGCTCTTCATGGTCAGGCACCATCGTATCTAAAAGAGCTCATAATACCTTACTACCCCTCTAGAACACTGCGCTCTCAGGACGCTGGGTTCCTTGTGGTTCCTATAGTTTCCAAAAGTAGATTGGGAGCCAGAGCTTTCAGCTATCAGGCTCCTCTTCTGTGGAACAAACTACCTTTCTGGGTTCGGGAGGCAGACACGGTCAACACTTTTAAAAATAGACTTAAGACTTTCCTTTTTGATAAAGCCTATAGTTAAGGCTGGCTCAGGTCATCCCTTAGTTATGCTGCCATAGGATTAGACTGCCGGGGGACCCCACCGAGGGTTATGCCTAGCCAGGCACGGTATTGGTTGAAGATGCACACATCTCCCTTACCGAAAACCCTCTCTCTCTCTCTCTCTCTCTCTCTCTCTCTCTCTCTCTCTCACTCTCTCTCTATATCTCTCTCTATATATATATATCTCTCTATATCTCTCTATATCTCCCTCTCTCTATATATATATATATATATATCTCTATATCTCTATATCTCTCCATATCTCTCCATCTGTGGACATGTCTCATTAATGCATGTTACTAACCAAACTTCCCTGGAGTTTCTGTGCTCTGACGTCCAGCAGGTTCTCGTGGATCGTGGCTGCTGCTGTGATCCTGCACGACGCCCACTACATATATTATTACTGTCATTATTACTACCACATCTGTTACTGTAACCATTTTTATCATTCATTATAATTCATTGTCATTTTATCAGTCATTGTGATTGTACAGTATGTTTGTGTTGATTTGTCCTGTACACGTGACATCCATTGCACGTCTGTCCGTCCTGGGAGAGGGATCCCTCCTCTGTGGCTCTTCCTGAGGTTTCTTCCACCTTTTTTCCCTGTTAAAGGGTTTTTGTGGGCAAGTTTTTCCTCACTCGAACCGAGGGTCTAAGGACAGAGGGTGTCACTCCCTGTACAGATTCTAAAGCCCTCTGAGGCAAATGTACTTTGTGACTTTGGGCTATACAAATAAAATTGAAATTGAATTGAATTGTTTCATAAATGAGTGGGTATGAAATGTATGTGAAAATGGTGTCAATGATCATTTCTTGAAGCACATCTTCTAAATCTTGTAATGTTTGTGACAGTCCAAAACCAGACGACATTTAGTTTACTGACACATAAGACAAAGAAAAGCAATGAATCTGGTGGTAGGACAAAAAATTTGTTAAATATGTATATTAGTATTAGTATATTATTAGGTCTGGGCTTTTGGATTTTGTGATGCAATTGTTTCACTGTGTTTGTTATTGATATTTTACAGTAATAGTTCATTACTGGCATAAAGTGCAGAATTTTCCGTCTTTCCACTCATATAATTGCCTTGTTTTCTACTTTTGCAGCTTCCTGATGTTGCTTGACAAGATTTCTTGACAGTGACAGTGTTGAAGACTGCACACTTTTCAATCCCTCACTGCAGCTTTAATGACTAGAGTGATGCATTCCTGCCATTAAAGCCCCCAAACAATTGTTCCAACCACATTCCTCAACGAAAAGATAAAATAACAACTGCCTCATGAATATTTACGTGCACTGAGAAAATGACCCCAAAATGACAAAAATCATTGTAAGCTGTGGAGATAGACTATGATGATGGCTGCACACTCCATTCATCATAAGGTGATAGCAGTGTTAGATGCTGCTTTTCCAACACCGTGAAGCCCATGAAGATTAGTCTAATGCCTGTTTATCACTGCAAACCGTGTCTGGATTCAAAAGCCCAGATCTGAGAGCAAATCCATCATTGCATGAAAGGCTGCTCCACCTCTGCTGGAGATACTGATACCGGCACACAGCTCTCCCTCTTTCACACATGCATACATAGACACACACACACACACACACACTCTTGTTAGCATTCTCTTCTGTATCCCACCTACTGACATTGCTATTGATTACAGTCGGGGACCTTAATGACCCTGCACAATGAGCAACCACCATAAAGGCACAATTTCTTCTTCCCCAAGCCCAGAGTAGACTATCTGGCACTGTGGGAGCGTGTCAGTGGCTTATCAGGCAGGAGAATGCCATTTTTCAAGGTTTGGCACATCATAAAAGAAGATCTGTTTTTGCCAGTGTAAACCCTTTACCTAACATAGAAACAATGCAGGACCATCAACTGTGTGTACACAGCTAAATGTGAAGACACACACCCTGTAGTAACAACAAAGGCTTTTGCCATACAGTCTGAAACAAATTTATACCAAGAAAGTACAGCAACATTTCAACCCACGTCAAGCGCTATTTTCTGTGACTTGGTTGCAGCCACATATTGTTAACACTAATCAGGTTTATATTCAATAAAAACGTTTAAAATGTCAAAAGCTAGATTTGATGTGCTCATTCTGTTAAGCTGGCGATGTTTAAAAAAGATATAAAATACAATATTACATTATTTTTAAGAACATGTTACCAGTAATATCTACACAAACTGAGGGAACCACAACACATACTGGTGAAAAAGCAACGTACCTGCAAGGAAATAGAACGAGCACCAGAGTGGCAGTGAAAGCAAGCAGAGCACAGGAAAGGTTCACAAAGTCAGCTGTCTATCTGGCAGTAAATGTAGTGCAAAGGTTATAGTTTGTCAGTTAATAAACGCTGCAGCTTCTCAAGACCAAGCAAAGCCACATTCATTATTTCTGAACTGCTGGTAAAGTGAGAGTTAGCCCTGAAGTACCAGTTTGGAAAATGGGCAGGAAAGGCAAACAGCGGCTCAGGTACAATCGTATTCCTTTCAAAAGTTTTATAATCCAGCCTTGAACTGCAGTGTCTTTTAGGAGAATTTATTGAATTAATCCATAATGATGAATCCATCACTTGTCTGTTCCATGCTAAAAACAACCAATCAGAGGCAGAGTAGGGCAGGTCTTCACAGAATGCTGGTGGTTTAAAAATAATGTGACAACACATGAGATTAATCCTTGAATTTGTAGTCGCTCTTGCATGTAGCTCTTGACACAGCCCTGAAGCTGAATGTTCGGCTATTTGCATTATTATAAATGTGGATGTGATTTTGAATATATGTGTGAATATATATATGAATAGCTTTCCAGTTCCAGTTCCAGTTTAGATCTATATTTGTTACTAATGTTTTATCATGAACACAGACAAAATCCAAAGCGATGTACAAGTACAAGTGTACGGGTCATTGTATCTTTTTGAATGAGATAATCACGCATCATTTAAGAAGGAAGGGAGTGAAACAAGGCTATATTTGAATTTGTCGCTTTCCTTTTTTTTTATTCTTACACATCTCTTTCACCTTTGATGTGAACAACCAAGAATCACAGTATGAATGCCTTCGAGGGGAGGCTGCCTGTAAGCGTGTACTATAATCCAACGTGGACGATTCATGGCTCGCCCCTCTTTATCACAGGATTTTCACCCCTCCTCCGAGTGTGGTTGTTCAAAACAAGTAAAGACACTTTTGCATTTTGGTCTTGTCCGAGCCAAACAGTTCTTGTTAAGCATACAAAGACCTTAACACCCAGGGGCTGGTTGCACCATCAGGGTACGCCTGGTCTGAAGCAAAGTCTGTTGTAACTTGGTATTCTAAATCCAACTTAATAGTTCCAGTGCCTGCTCCATCTAGGCTTAAACATTCTTTTGGTTAAGATCAAGTGAAAATTTGCCACTCAGGAATAGTGGGTAAAATCAAAATCTAGGCCTGGATGATAGAGGTGAAGAAGGAGAGACTGACAAAAGAAAGACAGACAAATGAAGAGAAATAAGGTCAACTAGAGGCTGTAGAAACAGTTACTTTCAGTGGAATCATTAGGTCTGGTTGTTCAAAGCTGTAGGTTTGTAGAATGAATAGTACAAAAATAATAATACTAAACAAAAAGGTCTTGGTCATTTTGGTCATGCATTGAAGCCCTTGAAAAATATAATAATAATAATAATAATAATATAATATAATAATAAAGCACATTCAGATCAACTTCACACTACTCTGAATTTTCTATGAGATTGAGTGCACTGGTTAAAAGCCTTGTCATTGTGTGGAAGTAGCTAGCCATTTCACTGAGGCAAAACGTAAAGGCAAAAGACAAAAAGAAAACAGATTGGGTGAGGATAGAGGAGACTGAGTTGTCTCCTGTTCCTGTAGTCTGGATATGAGAATGCCACGACATCCACTACAGGCTGATAAAGTCTGAATGAGAGATAAAGTACTCTGAAATAATCTGAAAATGGTGCAACCATCAGGTAAAAATATAAAGAATTTGTCTCAGGAGTGTCAACATGTTGGGACAAAAAAACACAAGGTTATTACACAAAGAAATCAATTTAAAGGTACAATATGTAAGACTGAATTCCAAGCTCGAATTCCAAACAGTGGAGTGAGTCGCCCCCCTTTCCCTAACGATGCTCACTGAGGGTGCCAGGTTGACGCAGCTGAACCTTCACGGATGAGTGAAACGAATGTAAACGTAACTATCTAAACTCTGATACTCTACCTGCTGTGTTCTGGCTTTGTATATTTCATGAATCAGCTTCTAAATCGCAATCTGATTTACGTTGTAAAATAGTGACTCGAAGAAGTTTAGTTTGGTTTATAATGAGAGAGCGAGAGCACTGCCTGATAGCCGTCAAACACTCAAACTGTGCATTATCAAGACAGAGTTTAATAATAATAATAATAATGCATTTTATTTCAAAGCGCCTTTCAAAACACCCAAGGACACTATACAAAGACAAAAAGCAATAGAAATACAAAGATTAAAAAGGCAATACACAATAAAAAGCACAGGCTGTAAAATATAAAACAAAGAAATGATTAAAAGTCAAAGTGCATAGGCTAACTGAAACAAATGAGTTTTTAGTCTAGATTTGAAGAGGGGTAAAGAGTCAATATTGCGGATGTCAGGGGGTAATGCATTCCAGAGTTGGGGAGCAGAGCAACTGAAAGCTCTACTCCCCATAGTACTGAGGCGGGCAGTGGGGACAGTAAGGAGGAGGGAGGAGGAGGAACGAAGGGAGCGAGAGGGAATAGCAGTATAAACTCGGAAACTCTCCCAGCTGCTGTAACGTCGGTTGTTTTTTGTTTTTTTGTTGTGTATCTAACCTCTACGCCTGTTTGGTCGCGTTTCTGAGTCTGTCAAACTGCTGCGCTCCCTTGCTTCCATCGTTGTAGTGCGCTGTGTTTGTCGTAAGTTTGTTTCATACCTGGCAACCCCGGATATCGAACACGGAACTAAGTGATCAGAATAACAAAGGCCAAAACATAAACAGAGAGACTGGCCGGGCAGTAAATTTCAAAATAAGAACATTTTGGCTTAGCATGTTTCCTTAAGAACTGATGATATAGCATATTCACTCTATGATTTCATACAGTGAATATCTTACATATTGTACCTTTAACTTAACTAAATGTATGGAAATGTAACAAATTTACAGGAAGTCCCAAATAATTAAGTTTTAATTAAATAATTAATCATTTGTCATAGATAGTATTTTACATAGTTTATAGTTCAAGTTACAGTTGTAGTTTTTCTCCTAACTCAACAATACTTAAAGTTACATGATTATTTCTGTCTGGTGTTACTATTTCAAAACAGAAATCACCTCTTGTGTTTGTGCTAAGTTTAACTGTCTTATTGTAATGTCAGTTGAATTGTGTTTTATTTTCTTTCATCCTCCATAAGGTTGCAGTATATATGATTAGCTACAAATCAGCAAGACAGTGGGTGATGGTTAACAATGTATCCTCATGATGCACACTGCTAAGTAATAGCCATTGACACATGGACATGAACAAGGACTAGGCTTAAGTTTGGTTGCTGCAACTGGCATAAAGTCAATTCTAAAGACTGATCTTAACGTTGATGTCAGGACCAGCTTTATTCAGACCAAATCAGGCATTGCGATAAATCACTGCAGGATTGTTTGGAGGTGTGAAACCTTCAGAAATCAAAGGAAGCTTCTTGGTGTTACTACTTTGCAGCATAGACTGCAAACCAGACACAGACATAGAAGCTGGTTCATGAAATAAACCAAGCCGGGGTACAACGGGTAGAGTATCATAGTTTAGTCCATGAACTCCACCTGGATAGCCTCATTACTGATAGACTCATGCCACTGCATGACGTCAGGTTGCATTTCTCCAAAAGTTGAATCTGGCTCAACTTCTCCACCGCAGGTTAGGGTTGCGTTATTTTTCAGCACCACATGCAGCCCACTCCGCTGCAGCCAAAACAGTTCTGCGATCTGGTCAGAATTATACCTTAGTAATCACCAGCTGGTGCAACCCAACCCAGGTTGATGAAAACCAGAATTTCCCTCCCAGATTGTCCTTTGCAAATAATACGCAGTTAGTTAAATAGTGTTTGCTCCAGTTGTCAGTAAAAGATTTTGAGACAACTCATTGGTATGGTTTGCATAAAAGGGAAATACCAGGCATGGTGTTTGGTTTGGCATTGTTACGTAGACTTCTCATGGATTTCGTCCATGTTCAGCTCATCAGCATGTAACAAAGGTCTTCATCTTCTGGGCTCAGCTGCTGCTGTTTCTACCAGTGTGTTCCTCTGTGGCAGCAGCAGGCAAATTTTAATCACTTGCTGGCAGACAAAAAAGGGGGGGGCTGGAAAAAAAAGATGAGAAATATCTGCTGCTTCCTGAGAGATGGCAGAAGGGGGGGCTCCTTTGGGCTGAGTGGAGGAAGAAAGGAGAGAGTGTGTGTGCTTGTTGACTCTGCAGCAACAAATATTAATAATGAGAGATGAAAGATATCATTCACCTCGTAGAGTGCGGAGTGGGGACCATCAGCCATTTATTGCCTCTGCCAAACATAATGGCATGTGTGAATGGCTTCCTGCAGAGGCAGCACCTTTGACTCGACATTGTGGAGATTAGAGTACAAACAACGAAATGAAAAGTCTACCAGAGCACTGAAAAGTGCACAGTGCAAACACATCCGCACCCTTCTCTGATTCTACTTTAAAACAACCCACATGGAGATAATGAAATAGTAAATCTGTTGGTCCAGAAGTGTGATGTTTTTTGTTGTTTTTTTAGAACTAACTAGAAAATTCAATGAGAGAATGACAAAATGGCTGACATCCAAAATGTAACATTGACAGTCATTGACATTAGACAGACTTAAATGAAGCTACTCACAGTCAGGCTTGTGAGTTTCTGCACTGCACTGAGGTGCAGTTAACTACCAGCTCCACTGCAGTCCACCAATCAGAGCAGACCAACATAGAAATGAGATAGACATAGAGATAGAAAGCCTTGAAAGTTCACCTTCGAGTGGCCATCAAACTATTTGTGTGGCTAAAGGTAAAAAATGTGACCCCTATAGAGTGGAAAAGAACTGGTGAATCTGCTGTCCTTGATAAATTTCTGCTCTCAATTAACATGGGAACAGATGAGGCAGTTGGTGGGTGATCATGATGCATCTGTACTTTTTGAGCCAAAACTACAGGTCTGATGGCTTCAGCAGGTTTATATGAGTGACAAACTTTCCTACAATTCTATCTTAAAAGTATTCTTGTAGAGTGAAATTTGTGGCCATGACAGTTTACAGCTGAATCTGAATGCCTTCAGATGTCGCTGTCATGTGAAACTGAGTATCCTGCATTACTTCCATTGACCTGATACCTACCATGTACATCATTTGCATATTAAGAAGCAATCAAAATGCAGGCAAAATCAAGTGAATAAAATGAACTTTACATTAAAGTGTGTTTACAGGTGTTGAGTACTACTATTACCTGTGAAAGGCCTTTTGTGTCTCCAGAAGGAGCTGTGTGAAACCTGAAATGACTGAGTGCACCTTGGCTGGGGCTGAAAGTCTGAATGAAAAAGGTTAAATAAGGAAAGAAAATTTTGGGGTGTGGAGTTAAAAGTGAGCTTACCAGAGCTCTGCAGCCCACTCCATTTGCCTGCTTGAGGCTAAAGGCTCTATTAACCACAGCTGGCATTACGCATCTGAATTTCAGTGAATCTCAGTCGAGTTGCATTAAGTATAATTTAGGTATGAGGTTTTCAGTTGGAGTTCTGGTTTACTGATACTGATGAATCTCAACAAAGAAAGTGTGTATACTGTATATATTTTAAAGGTTATTATGTTTGGAAGTAATACAGGCTTTCTAATAAGAATTAGCCTGAATAAGGGCCTGCCTGCTGACCCATAGATGTGCAAAGAATAACTGATTTCCTCATTGATTAGCAGAAATGGATCAAGCGTTTCAGTGTCAGCAGGTGGACATGTTTTGCCTAAGCTCCTCCAATATTAACTCAAACCTTGTAAACAGTTTCAGTAGCTTGTAAATCCTCGCCCCAGGACTCACTGTGTGCTGCTCAATTATAGCCTGCACAGTCTGTCAGCGTGTGATAGTTCTTTCGACAGCAATACAGTTTCATGAGGCAATCAATACATGGTCCCTGCCTACATGACAGCCAGCTTGTTGCAAGCCAAACAGCAGATGCTTCTCTCCCTTGTTTTGCATATTCACCACATGAAAGATCGCTGCAGAGCAAGAGAGCTTTCTCTCAACAAGGTTTAAATAGGTACGACCTCGTCTGAGTGCAAAACACTTCAATTATTCTATCTCATATTTTTGTTTCAATTAAATTCTGGATATACTCAGATTCCTCTACACGATCATAATTATAAACACGAGCCATTCCAGCAACACTTTGGTCCTGAACACCAAATCTCAACAACTTCTAGCAGGATTGCTACAACATTTGGGTGGCATTCTATTATGTTTATGGTCCCTATTAGCACTACAATCTGGCCAAATCTTCTGCATGCACCCAAAATATATTGAGCCAAAATGATTTGCACACAATTAAATGCAGAATGTTTTTTTTTTTTTCTAAATACATTAATGGATGTACTGTTAATAGGGGTTTGGACTTTTAAAGCTACATTCGCGGGCGGCTGTGGCTCACAGGCAGAGCGGGTCGTCCACTAATCAGATGATCGGCGGTTCGATCCCCGGCTCCTGCGGTCTGCATGTCGAAGTGTCCTTGGGCAAGACACTGAACCCCAAATTGCTCCCGAAGGCTGTGCCATCGGTGTGTGAATGTGTATGAATGGTTAGCTCCACAAACTGATGAGCAGTTGGCACCTTGCATGGTAGCCAATGCCATCAGTGTATGAATGTGTGTGAATGGGGTGAATGAGCACAGTGTAGAGCGCTTTGAGTGGTCGGAAGACTAGAAAGGCGCTATATAAGTACAGTCCATTTACCATTTACCATTCAAAAACACTGTGATGTGTGGGACACGGACATATTTAGTTACTACAGGGACATCAGCCTTGAAGAGGGAACCCTCAGTTGTGTCATTTTAAGTTATATGTAATTCTTTTCATATATTTTTAATGTGTATTTATTAGGTGTGCAACAATACATGTATCTGTATTGTACCATTAGTTACAGTGGTCTCGGTTCGGTACGCACTATGAATCGAACAATACACAATTTTATATTTATTTAATCAACTTCTGACGATGCGCTCTGTTCTGAAAGCTCAGTGGCTCTGTGCTCGACTACTCCGCCTTACACCGAAACCCCACTGCACACGTCTCTGGCGTAGCATTTCAGAAGCGAGCGTTTAGCCCACTAGACTTTGTTAACTTTCTCAGATTTTCCTGGTGCATGTTCTTCTTAACATGTTTATACATGTAGTTAATTAGTTTCACTTTTGTCTGTTTTTACGACCGGCAGTTTGCACGGGGTATTTTATTTTGAAAATCCACCAGATTCTCTTTGCTTTTTCTGTGCCTGGCTTCCGCCCACTCGGGGTGGTCTGTGTAAATTGATGTGTGCTGCTTGCTGAATCGAAGACCTTCCACCATCCTTCAGAACCGAACCGAGCTGTGAATTTTTCACATCGTTGCACCACTAGTATTCATTTAAGGTCAGACAATGCACATCTAACTAATATGAGCATTCAAGGTCATCATGTATCAAATGTGCCAGACTTAGCCATTCAGGCACATTCTCATGCACAGTCCTGGCAGGCTAATGGCACACTGCACACAAGCACAGATAAGCAGTAAAGCAATGATGAGCACTACTCCATGATATGACAGCATGTTTGATTGATGTAGGCTAAATACTTTATAGAAAATACACTGACCCTGATTTGAGTCAGCACACACACAACACAGAAAATCTATCTTATAATGAGTCAGAAAATAGACCTGTAAATAATACAACACAGTATTAGTCAATGTTCATAAACACCAGAACAGCACTAGCCAGAACTGCAAATGCCTCAGGCAGCTACAGTACCTCAGAGATAGCAGGAGCTTTGGGAGGCATCTGAGGCGACCTCAGCGAGCTCTGAGCAGAGCTCTGCAAGGGCTTTTTCCAAAGTGTAGTGTGGCTGTCAGTTTGGAGATTGGGGGCACCTCTCAGTCACTAAAGACTTCACTGGCTTTTAGAATGCTCCTCATTTTCTTTGTGGTATGGAAAAGTTGTATGACTAGAATATTCAAAATCCCACTATTGTTCATTTCATATCCAGATATGAATACATAGCAGGATATAGCAGATCTTCTGCTGAAGTAAGTTAAGTTTGAGCTGTGCTAAATGACCCTGTTCTGAGTCACATTCACTTCTCCATGTTTGTTTGTGCTCAGGGTTGCAAAGTTAAGCTTTTGGAAATATTCCAAAATGGAAACTAATTTGAACAAACTATCATATCCAAACATAAATATAAAGATTTTGTTTTGTCATAAGCAGACTAAAACAAAGCAAAATAAAACAATTAAAAAACATTTAAATAGATTTATTCGTAAGTAGAACTCAAGTTTGAACAATATTATGTAGTCCACAACCTTCAGTTTTGTAAATTCACGGTTTATTCCCGTTTATTCCCATAATTCCTGTTGATTCCCACGGAAAGTTTCCCACTTTGAAAATTTCCAGACTTTTGCAACCCTATTTGTGCTGCCTTAATGCAAATTTAGGCCAACCCATTCCCGGCCGTACCTAAAACATGAATTTCAAGGAAACAACACAGCTGGAAATTTTCTTTTTCTTTTAGTTACTTGTACAAAACTACTGAATTTGAACTTAGTGAAGAAATTCCTTCAGTCTGTAAATATTTTACATGAAAGCACTTAAAAAACAAAAGTGAACCTTTGCAGCTACTGAGTAATTATGTTAATCTGCATATTACAATTTGTAACAGTGATGTAACAAACAGGTTTGTCAATCAATTACAAAAATCACTAATCAACACAAAGACAGCCGTAGATCTTCACAACTTCAAACCACATCATCACAGCGGTAAAGTTATTGAGAGATCATTCATGCCAGAAGCTTGTGTTGTTATTCTAGATTGTCCGTCAACACATCCTGTGACACAACCAAAATCAGCATGTTAGTCCATCTCTGAATACTTTGAGACTTCCGTACCATGTCTGAGGCTCTTAGCTCCAAGCTCACTGAATCCTTTGTAAATCTTATCATGAATCTCCATAAATCAGTTGACAAATATATATTAGTTGAATTTTTATTTTGTGAAGGTTGTCACTCAAGCAAGAGAAAATAGGGCACTTGTTGGGGACTATTTTCAGTGTCAGAGTAATACATATTTGGTCAGTATATGGGATGGCAGTGCAACAGTGTGGCTCACTGATACATTTTAGTAGCTTTTGGACAACAACAGAGCTCTATGGCACAGAGGATTAAGATTTATCAGACTTTGGATATATATTATACATGTTAGTGGTGTCAATTCATTGCTGGTTTGGTCTTACCAAGATAATAGACCCAAAATCAATTATGCTGCAGTAACAGTCTTATTATTCTGAGACCTTCAGCTGCTTTAAAATGATAGCAAACATTATTCAGAAACACATTGTTTGACATCAAATAAATGTGTATTAAGCAGCTTTGAAAAACATCCTTAATTCTCGTGCTTAACTTATTTTCAAGGTTAGAAAGCATTTTTGTGATTCTACATCTAGCAGCTCTTGGGTGAAAAAGATGTGCACATAACAGGATTGCATATCTGGTATGTCTGATCTGATATACTTTGGATTTGCATTTACACATATATGTATATACATGTGTTGTACATATAAGTCACTATATATCTGCTTATATGTCATATAATATATATTTTAAATTGGCAAAAATTGCCACTCTCATTTCATTCCATCTACACATTATCTTCTCTTCTTTCTATGAACATTGAACTTGTTGTAAGATCTCAAGCAGGAGAGACACATTGGTGCCTAATCATTTTGTGTTTCGTTTGGGGATCTGTTCAGGTTTTCACCTCCCAGCCCAGGCTTGAACTGTCATTTGTGTCTGATTTTTATCCCTTTAATCATCCTGATGGTTGAACGATATATTATTTCAATCATTCCTATTCCAATAACTGTTTATTACATTATTAATTATATATAAATAATATATAGATATAGATTATAGATATATATATATATATATACACATATAAATAAGTTACAGTCTCCCAACTGCCAAATGACACTTATACTTCTCTTTAACAATTAGAGTTGAGCTGGATACTCGAGTATCCGGTACAGATAAAGCACTTTTGCCGAGTACGAGTATTATACAAGTAATACAAGTCAATATCTACGGAAGCGCATTGCATTCACTGGATAAAGAAAAATTAGACACCTTATCTCGTAATTAAGAAAGCCTGATCTTGGGATATCCTACCTAACTTCATCTTTTCCATTGACAAAATTATTACTTGTGGTAAATCTACTTTTTTATTCCAGCCATCAACCTGTATTTAATCAGCACTTTCCGTGATGACTCAAAGCACATATGTACAGGGCATGTAAGGTGCCAGCTGCCAACTGCAAACTTCAACTTGAACCAAGTGAGTGAACCAGGGGCTACAATTATTACTACTACCATGCCAATGACACCATAGTGTAAAGCAGGAATTAGTGATAATTGCCAAGACAAAAACATGCACACTTCCATACAAAGAGACATTTTAGTGACCAAGCCTTTCTAACTGACATTTACCATAGTGATACACTACACATCTTAAATCTCAGATTTGCCATCCATACCATCGGTCATTATTTAAACAGCTTAAAAATGAACACATATCATCTGTGAGAAAACCAAATTGAATTATTATTAAGACTTAATTACTCCATTTTAAAAACTCCAAAAAAAGAAAGCAGTGACAAAAACACTATTTTTGCCTGCCTGCACAGATTAATGATTAATTTCTGAATCTAACATACTTTGCTGCTGCTGGGCATTTATTAGGCCCCCTCTTATAAACAATGATTGCGTTTGTACCATGAAGAACATTTCTCAGTTTACCTGTCAGCCCTTCTCTACTTGTGATGTATTAGAAGCATTAAAACTCATTAATACCAGGATCTCAACTGGAGAGGATAAATTCGATCCTCTTTTTCTAAGACTGTTCGCTCCATTTATCACAGAGCAATTAACACTTGAATTTAATCTTTTCAGTCTGCCCATGTAACTCCATTACATAAATGAGGTGATAGAAATGATTTGCATAATTAGACAAATCTCCAAATTATATTGTCTAGCAAAAATCTTGGAATTTGGTAAATAAACTCAAAGAATTTCTTTCAATTTACTCTGTATTAAGTCCACACCAATCTGTATTTAGAGCTAGATCACAGCAATTACAGAGTAGTAATCATTATTATTACTAGCAATTATTAGAGATCTGTCAAAAGTATTTCATACAGTTGAGCATCATTTTACAGGGGTTAAGCAGGAATTGTTCTAATGGAAAGATGTGACTGGTTTCATTTGTAAGAGACTGAAGCACTGAAGCCCAGCAGTGTCTAGTCTGGCCAGTAACAAATTGTGTTTGGTAAGGCTGAATTTTGGGTCCTGTCCTCTCTACCATTTATATTAATGATATTGTCTTTTGAGTCCGTCTTTATGCCGACGACACTCTTGTGTACTTTATGGCTGATTTAGTAGCTACTGAGCATCTGCAACTTTCCTTTAATGAGCTACAAGATCTCTGGTGTAGACCCAGTGCTTTCAGGGTCATTTCAGGAATGAACATTACACACATTATATTCTTGGAAACGTGTTTCATTTTGAGTTTTTTTTTTTTAACTATACATTTTTTTCATTATATATTTTTTAATCAAAATCAGTGCCTACTGACACTCGTCAACTACTCACAGAGCTAGCAAGCTCTGGGAGTAGTTGACGAGTGCCGTAGGCACTCATCAACTATTGTTCTTCTGCGTGTTTCATGGCATTATTATTCATTTTCCGCCCTTTTTCGAACATTAATGCGGCCCGCAGCGGTGAGAGGACCCCAACAAATTATATATCAAAACGTGCGTCTTGATCCCGAATCGAGTGCTATTACTTTTCTAAGAGATTCGCGTGTTTTTCGCGAATTTATTCTGGAAAAACTGCAAAAAATTTCCCATAGGGAATGACTGGGGAGGCCTGGAAAAAAAGTACATTTCAACAGACATTTTCAACAATGAACTGCTCTGGCATACTTTCACCGAGAGACTGCATTTGAACTTTAAAACGGAGGTATGCTTCCTTTATCTTCAGGGATTACGACACTCATCGACAGCTTTTACCGTTTTAAACTATCAGGCTCAAGTTGAGCAGTTTTTTAGTCAAATTTCTGGGTTTATAATGGGTGTGTAGTGGAGGAATGTTTGAGCTAGAGTGGATGACATCATCAGCTAGAGTGAGGAGCAGGGAGAAAAATCAGTGAAAAAAATAAACGTATTCGTCACGTGGCCTCAAATGCCCCACTACAGACATGATTATCCCCCAATGTAGGAAAATTCGAGGTGATCGCAGCGATAACACTGTTGAAGCTGTCTCTTTATAGTTTTGGCTCCATACACAGGCTAACTGATCAAGTACTCCCATCCGCAGCCTCATTCACTGCCATGTTAAAAAAGAGGGACATTTTCTAAGGAAGGCAGAAGTAACGTTTCTCTCTCTTGCTCTTAAGGACACATTTCTCATTTATCGACACAAATAACTATGTAAAAACAATCAGGAAGGGCACGCGATGCCCCCAGTTATGTCGGTTCAATGATTGGAATTACGGTTTGGCCATAGAGCCCTCCTTTTCGAGGGGTGGTCCAGCATTCCCTCTCTCTCTGTCAGGATTTTCAACTGGCGTTCCAACTGACAACAGTTGCAGCAGCCCAGTGGCCATTTGAGCAGTTATTGGCTTCATTTGAAACTTGCTGTGTAAAATGGCCGACAGAGACAGCAGAGCAGCTAGCACATTAGCGCTAGCTGTAAAGACATGCTAACTGCTAACATAAGCAGCCAACGCTAAAATTAGTGCAAATAGTAATTGCTAGCACATTAGCACATAATACCAAATACATGCACTTGTTAATATGCTAATGTTAATTAACATTAGCCACTAAAAATTAATAACATGATCTTTGTTAACATGTAATGTTAACCTGCAATGTTAATTAGCATTAGCCACTAGGGATGTAACGATGCATCGTGACACGATTAAAATCGGTTGACAGAAAAAATGAATCGCGATCTTGGCGAATGCGAGAGAAGTAGGATATTTTTTATAGAAATAGGTTACGTTGTGGCTGCACTTCACTGCCGCGTCTGCCTTTCTGTGTCTCACACACACACACACACACACACACACACACACACACACACACACACACACTCACTCACTCACTCTCTCACTCTCTCACTCACACACAAACACACACACACACACACACACACACACACACACACACACACACACACCCCTACACACATGCAGTAGTGGTAATCGCGTCAGGCCTGACTGTACTTAAATGATACCATAACACAGACCCTCCAGGAATTCACGATGTTTCAATTTGCAACTTCAACGCAACTTCAGTGAATCTCGGTGAATTCAGGGTGTTTGCAATTTTAACCAATCACCGCAACTTCCGCGCTGTCTGCACGGGGGATTAAACTCGGGTCAGGGACGGCCGCACATGGGATCCCCTCATGGGACCTCTCCCCGGCGCTGGCTGGCCCCCGCCGGGCGCATTTCCTCCGAGGTGGTGCGCCGCGACCGGCTCTGTGTTTACAGCGCCCGGACCTCGCCGTTTCCCGGGGCCGTGGACTCTCATAAAGGGTAAATGAGCTATCATCTTGTTGTTTTTATTTTCAGTTAGCTCATACTTCAAGCGGAAAGGTAATGGTCAGATCAGCTGCTTGCTGACAGCCCTAATAAGAACACAAACTGCTTGAGAGTTTCTGTAAAGAGAGATTTTTTTTCCTACAAATAAAAAGATAATTTTATTTGGTGAGAATTTGTCTGTAGCTTATTTTGATTTTTAAAAAATCGTGAAAAAATCGTATCGTGAACAAAAAATCGTGACTCGAATCGAGCCGTGAGTTGATGTATCGTTACATCCCATTAGCCACTAAGAATTAAATACATGATCATTGTTAACATGTTAATGTTAACCTGCTAAAGCTAATTAGATTAGCCACTAGGAATTAAATACCTGTTAATGTTAACATGCAATGTTAATTGTAGCACGTCAATGCTAGTCACTCATTTTAGTCATTAAGAAACATGCTAATGTTAATATGTAATGTTAACATGTATGTCAGCACTAGCAATTAGCCTGCCACGAATAACCAAATACATGCTACTTGCAATATGCTAATGCTAACATGCTAATGTTAAACTGCTAATGGTAACCTGCTAATGCTTACTACTTACTATTAGCCACTAAGAATACATGTTAATGCTAACATGCAATGTTAACATGTTAATGTTAATTGATTACATAGCCACTAAGAATAAATACATGCTCATTGATAACATGCTAATGCAGCATTCTAATGTAACTGCTAGCAGTTAATGCTAGCCACTCATTTCAGTCAGTAAGAATACATGTTAATTGCTAGCACGTCAGAGACAGCAGAGCGCTAGCTCATTAGCGCAGCTGTGAAGACATGTTAACTGGTAACATAGCGGCCAATGCTAAAATAATGCAATGCTAACATACTAATTAACATTATCCACTAAAAATTAAAGACTTGGTAACTGTTTACACGCTAAGTCAAATGCTTGCGCGGCAGCGCTAGCTGCTCCTGTGTCTAAATAAACATGTTAAAAATGACAAGTTGAGGTGTGTTTGACTACAGACCCCCGGCAACAGCCCACTCGTCACTCTCAAAATTTCTGCGGGAATTTTCTAGTTATTATTATTATTATTATTATCATTATTATTATTACTATCTAGTTAGTATCTAATCAGTAAAATATTTTAGAAGTCAACAGTCCAAAATCCTGTTACAGCAAAAAGGCAATAAAATGGATTGGTATACAAAATTTCTGAGAGTTTTGTTAGAAAGACCAACATCAGTGTTGTGGTGCAAATGTGTACATGTCGTTTAAGACCTGGTCATAGCAGAGGCCAAACACATAATGTGCTTTAAAAACTTAATCAAAGACTGACACGAAAGACTTGGCCTGGCAGTGAAGGGGCTCACCATCCAACATCATGTATGCTGTATGATACATGTGGATGCTGTTTCTTGTTGTCCCAACTGCTGGGATTACAGGGTGCCTCTGCTGATCTAGACCAGAGTGCTCCTGAAGGTTGCAACATGACTGTAAGACAAGAATAAAGAAAAATATAACTTTACTGTCCATCACATTTTGATGGTTAAATCACACTGATGTGAAGTCTTTATTGGCACAGTCATAAAGCAATCAGTGTTTTTTTTTCAAGACAGAGAGACAAAATAACATAATAACATATAATAAACAAACACAACACTGCAGAAGACATGATCCCCACTCCAACAATGAAATATCAGAAATTCTGTGTCTAAAAAAAACTCACCAGGTCTCGACATTGAGGTGACATTGAAATGAAACTACACTTTATCCAGGGATTAACCTGTGATTTGTTATGTGAAGGGGGGCTCTGTGGTTTCAGGGCCACGTTCATGTGTGTGTGCAGAGACTACACAATCTGTTCTGACTAATGCACTCAGAACAAATTTAAACACTCACGTTTCTTTGCTTACATGCCACTCACCAAAAAAGATCAGTAATGAGTTACTTCCACATGAACCACTCTTCACATCAGCTTGAATTGGATCCACCACACACACTTCTTTACAAAGAGAATATGCCACTTTTAAAACTGGTTCGACTGTAATTTTCTTCTTCCAGAAGAGTGGTGAAGAACACCGGGAGGAAATGTGAGGAGTTTTCATTTAAACAAATTATGACTGGTGAGTTAACTGCATGACAAATTAATCAGTGCACACAAGGCCAAATTCAAAACAGAGTAGAAACTCTGCACTGAAATTAAGCCAGTGCACATAAAGTAGAAGTAGTACTAATAAATAAAATGAAGGTGAGTCATCGGGATGCATCAATAGTGACTTTAATGTGTCAGATTTGAACTCATCACAGCAACGTGACACGTATCTAGCATCTAGTATCTTAGCCACCTCTGAAGTTCCTTTGTTTGGGTGGATGGAATTATAGTTGGCCAAAATGAGAAGGTTACATTGATGCCAATTGAAGTGATTGTCAACTGGCAGCCCAGAGGCCAACATCTGGACCACCAAAGCGTCCTTCCAGGCAGCAGAACAGCCACTGATCAAAGGATTGCAATATTTATATATTTACAGCATTAAGAACTGTCTGTGGTGAAATTCCC
Organism: Larimichthys crocea; assembly: GCF_000972845.2. Classification (NCBI taxonomy): domain Eukaryota; kingdom Metazoa; phylum Chordata; class Actinopteri; family Sciaenidae; genus Larimichthys; species Larimichthys crocea. The sequence continues at coordinate 23,798,240 of NC_040025.1, forward strand.
AGTAAAAATGCTGAATTTAGTTGCTGCTTCAGCTTTACATTAAAAGCATTAAAGTGGTGAAAGTTGACTTTTATTATGAAGTAATCACAGGAAATGCAAAGGGTTTGTCAGTGGATCAGTCTGAAATATGTCAGGGAGTGATGGAACACACAGGCACAGCCACAGTAACCTTTAACTTCTGAGCGAGGTAACCAACTCCTTTCACTTTCGCTGTTCACGCACACATGCTGTTTGCAGCATTGTATCACGTCAGTAGCTCACACAATGGATGAAATGAAAGGCCAGTTGTTGCCTGACTTTGTAATTAAAAACAGCAATAGTTTGTTTTGCTGCCTCAGAATTCTGTGACCTGTAACTATAGATGTCACATGCACAATATCTGTGCAACTGCATAATCGCGTTAGTCCAGTATATAATTATCATTACATTATTTCTGTTAGATAATCAGAACAAAAATCTGTCTGTTCACACTGATATAGACTAAAGAAAATAACATTGTTGTTGTGAGCAAATGAAAATATCAAAGATCTATCTGGGACCAGCTCAATTATCTTCCATGAGAATCAGTACAGCAGTCTGAACTCTGAACTTTTTGCTTGGAGGGATTACTTTTACATAAGTTTACCTCATTATTGGACACTCTGGCCTCGTTTAATACCAACATCCAACTAATTAACATTATAAATGACAGATACCAAGAAAAAGCCTAATAGGTCCTATTTAAACTAATAATAATAAATAGGCTAATGAAGTCTGAATGCCCAGCCCCCACAAGCCTAAAGCTCCTAAACAAATGGAGTTGATGACCTCTGGCCTATTGGATGGATAAAAATAAAAGTCAGGACACACTGACCTGAAACTTGACCACATGGTCCACAGATTCCTGGATGCTGATTTTTACAGCTCACTTCTTTTCACTTGGTCGTGAAGGAGGCTGACCAGCAGTATGAGTGAGTCCAGGTCACTATCCCAACCTGAGAAGAAAGGAAAACACCAGTCATACCCGTCATACATGAATATTTTGAAATAGAAAACTATTACTATTCAACTACACAACCATTTGTCATGGTCAGTAAATGAAAAAGGTCAGCATTTGAAAAGGTGAATAGACATACACCAGGTTAATGGTTGGACCTTGTCATCTTCTTCTGGGTTCTCCTGTGCAGACCGGTTAAGCAGCGGAGTCAGCACTGTTGCATTGCTCAGGGTCATGGTTCAACCGTCTTTTTCTCTCATTTTCTTCAAGATCTGTTCATGGTACTGTGTTTCAGTCGAGATCTGGCCCTGTGTTTGTGGTCTCCTCCAAATGCTCACCTCTTTCTGAAGTGTAAGAGATCTTTTTCCTACCTTCACAAGGACAGCTGAGTTCTCCGTGTCGGTCTCTTATTGCTGTCTGTGTCCAAAAAGTGTTCCTATAGACAGGAAGTTGGAAATGCATAGAGTTTCAGCATGAATCAATATAAAGAAGTGTTTAAAAGACGTGTAAGACTTCCACCAAAAATAAGTGACGATACCAGAATTTTAAACTTTAATACAATACTGGTATTAAATGATACTCAGTACCTCTTTGATGCCACAGCAAAACATCCTTGGCACACAAAAGTCGATAACTATTATACTATTTTAAGATTAACAACTTGCACGCCGCTGATACAAAAAAAGTCATTGACCACATGAGAGCTAGTTGCAGTGTTTCCCACAGGCATTTCACTGGCACAGCTCTGTGATGTCATAACCTCAACGCTGATTTGGTTTCTCCACACAGCTTCATACCCCACCAGGAGAGTTTTTACCTGCCAGATTTGGTCATTTTTCTACCATGAGTAAGTAAGCTACGTTGTTAAATTGTTTCCCATTTGTCTGTTTTTACGACCGGGAGTCTGCACAGGGTGTTTTATTTTGAAAATTGGGCAGATTCTCTATGCTGTTTCTGTGTCTGACTTCCTGTCAGCTCAATCTGCTCTGTGCTGCTTTGCCTCCTTCAAAAATAGACTAGCCATGTATTCTCCGCGGAGCAGAGCAGGGGGATGCTGCCAGGACGCTTCTGAAACGTGCTGCAGCTCTTCTGGTGGAATCACAAACATCATCTTGAATGGCCGCGATCAGCTACGACGGCTGTGACGCCTCACACCCCGTGGAATTTAGGGGTAACTGTGGTGGTTTTAGATTTTATTTAAATACATTTCCAGATTTATACTCCAGGTTAATTCTCCACCTTATTTTAGTGTTTACTCACAAACTACTTTAATCTGCTCACTTTGCTTTTCTGTCTCTCTTAGACACACACACACAGTATTTTGCACACACACTTTATTTCTGTTTTTTTTTTAAAGTCACCCAAAATAAAAAACTCCCAATTTGGATTTTTTGACCCACGATTCGCCACAGCAGCAGGTGAGTCACATGTGGAGGAGGCTTGTTTTTAATGCCAAACAGGTGACTGAATGATATTAGCACCAGCCAGGTGTGTTCATGGTTATTCCTGCGGTCCGTGCTTGCACAATAAACACTGTGTTATGTTCGCATTATCGGCATAATACCAGATAACTTCTCTCCCTCAGTGTGTCTGCAGCAGGGATGTGTGTCTGTCAGTAGATCACACAGGAGGTGGAGATTGTCCACTTGTTAATCAATCGTGATTAACTGTCTGACTAAAATATGTCACCATCATCACTGCAGGCAGCTTCTGTTCAAGCCCCTTCAGCAAAGGAGTCCAATGTCACAGCCAGCTCCATCCTTACTTACACTACCTAATACACAGAGGTCCACATTTTTCAAACTACTGTTATCAGTAGAACTTGGCTTTGATGGTGACCATTAGCAGCACAGAGACATACTGTAGTGATAGGCACCTTTAAGCACCATCACTAGAAGTAGCTATTAAACTCTTCTTGTGAGATTTTTGGTTGTCCTCGTACTAAACTGGCTACTTCTGTTTGTTGTGATATATATAGATATAAGTCCTGTTGTTGTTACGGTCTAAAGACTAAAATCCACCCGGCACGGCTGTGGGGTGTTCTGGCCACAGAGCTGATCACGGTTGTTCTATGCCTTTGATTTACCAAGAAATGCTGCAGCAGCTGTTCACTCTGCAGATGTTATAAATACATAGTATTCCATATGCAATGCCACGTCAAGCGGCATAGAGCAGATCAGGCCGGAAGTCAGGCTAGCTCACCGGGGATAAAACACCCTGTTAGTAGCCTTCTTACCAATAGTGTCCCAGTCGCAGTGTCACACCGTGTGCAGCTCCACGGTGGAATACAGCAGTTACAGATTACTGTGGTTTGTCATCTTACATCTGATATTTTGTAACCAAACCACTTCCACAGTATTGTAGTCGCTCCCTTCTCCTTCACCGTGGAGCTGATAAAAGCTGATGAAGAGAACGAATGAAAGAATGACAAAGCTAAAATGATGTAATATTTGGATGGCAGTAAGTATGTGCTGCATGTGAAACATTAAGACAACATTAACATAACATTACCCTTCTTGAGAAGGAGGCTCCATTGAGTTTGATGTTCCTCTGTCCTCGTTGCTGTAGTCCTCCTCAAACTACAACACAGAGGCAGCTGGTTCATTGCTCGTGCACAGTACCAACTACACAAAGCCAACTGCATAGAACTGTATATATGCTAAATGTACATATCAGAATTACAGGTGGAAATCAGGAGCTTTAACATCATTTCATCTATAATGAAGGAAGCATAAAGCAGCTCATCATACCAGCAAACTAGCACAGGCAGTCCTGGGAACTAGCTAACAAATGAATACTGTAGTTTTTATTGGCTGATTAACTACAGCTAACTACTACTACTACTACTACTACAGTTCTACCAATTAACAACTTATCTAGACTAAATTTCAGCCTGACGTCACACCTCATCTTAATGTTAGCGTTGTTCGTTTTTTAGTAGTGAGAATTCAAGAGGACAAACTTTGATAACCTGCATGATTGACTTGGTGCTTTCTTACCTTTAATCCTGTGGATAACCATGATGGCTGAGAGAATCTTTGAAGGCTGCATTTAGCCAATGAGAGGTGGTGGCTGATCTGATGGCGAAGCCGAACCTGAGCGGTGATGTGGACAGGTCCACATCGGACAGGTCCACATCACCAGATTAAACATGACAACAACTCCACACCAAGAAAAAGTGCACTCTGGGATCGCATTGAAATGTCAAAAATGATGAATCAACCCATGGAAATTGTTTGTTAATATACTTTCATTTACATAAACACGCAGAGTATAGTCCACAGCTTCCTGCAGATACACACATTCACACAGACAACAAAGGAATCAGGTGTATGCATGTCGCCAAACTGTACTGTCATATACACGTGTGAATCATACATACTGCTTCAACATATGTTCATGTGTAAGTTTTCTGATGAGCTCTCATGCAAGTTACAAAAGCTTTTTGTGTGACCCATCAGAAGTCCACCATGCTCAGTCAATACACATTTCTATAGAAAGAAGAGTCAGCAGGTGTCAATCACAGAACACAGAGCTCAGCAGGTAGTCTACACATCTGTCACATCTGCAGCAGCAGCATGAGGAGGGACATCTGTCTCAGTGAACCTCGGAGAGTTTCTGTGTGCTGCCTTCACCTGAACCCGATCAGTAAAAACTACTCCAGCCCTGAACACGTGAATCCTCCATCAGCAGCCCTGAACCACAATCCACTCTGTCAACTCCAACTCCAACACAATCCATCAGCCCGGTGAACACACCGGTGCACCGTCACAAGCCAATGCGCACAAAGTAACCTGCGCCCACCAACACCTCACCTTCACACTTCATTCCAGTGAGAAGGTTCAGTCTCGCAAATCACTGCATGGACTGGAGAGCGGCAGCAGAACCAGGGGGCTCTCACACCGGTCACCGCTTCACTCACCTGCCTGCGTGCTACCGGACACTCCGCGGTGAGGAGACACTGGCAGCCGCTGAGACCCGCGCTCTCTCTCCCTCTGCGCTCCTTGGACTTCTCCCAGCAGCGGTGGCGGTGAAGCTGCACACACCGACACACACAGACAGGAAACTGTCAGATGATGTTTTCAAAATAAAAGCGGGATTTCGAAAGGATTTTATCGTCACTGAGGAAAAATACTAGAAGTCATCTAGTCTGGCAAGCAAGAGTTCTTCACAGCAACAAAGCTCACTGCATGCTCTCTGAACTAGCACCTCACTTAGACCATGTTGGTCTGAGCAAGACCAAGAAGAAACCTCTGTGTCTGTGAAGAGAAGCCAAAAACTGCAGCTCCTCAAACGTCCACTAGAGAACGTCTCAGTCTCCATGAAGGAGCTTATGGAGCAAAAATGTTGAAATATTCAAATTCACAGCAGCTTTGTCCATTTTTGGATCAGCAATGCAGAGGAAGGACTGCCAAGACTGTGACAACCAGAGCCAGCGGATCAGCAACTGGAAAAGTTTAAAAGGTTTGTCAAGTATGTCTGGGAAACATTCCTTATATCATTTATTGTTTTTGGATCATCATTTCAAATACCGCATCTTAAATGACTGACCATCATTGAGGAAAACTGAACAAAAGCAGCAAATACAAATCAAACAGTGAGGCTGGCAGTCAGTCTGCTTCTATATTTATATAGCAGTGAAGATATAGCAGTGAAGATATAGCAGTGAAGATATAGCAAGACAGGCAATCAGAAGATAATTATAAGATAAGAACAGCCTTTATTGATCCCCAGAGGAGAAATTTAGGTGCTCCAGCAGTAAAACAGATTTATGTTTTCCTTTTCCTCTTAAAAATATGAGACGGAAAGCAGCACCTTAATACTCAGTGACATAAAATGTAATTAGAAATGTCAATTCTAGAATAAATGAACCAATTTTATTTGTACTGCACTCCAAAACACATAAATAGAAATACCTACCACGTGGGGATAAAACATGGTGCATTTTACACAGTGCAGGTCTGGCAGATCTTACAAGTACAATTCAATCCAATGTATGTACAACTCACTTCCAAGCTCTCTGATCCATACAGTGTCCATCAAATGTTAAAGCTCACACTGCACCGGGCCACGAGATGCTGTTAAATGCCCTGGAACTGGCCTGTACAAAGATTTGCTCTGTTCAAAGACTTTCTTGATTAGATCATTAGAAACTTCTGAAATCTCATCCTGATGCCCTGATTGAACAGAAGAAGGAGCTTCATGGCCATCATGGCTGTATCATCATCAGGGTGTCAGTATTGATGATGAACCCCATGAAAGACAGGTCGCCTTCATAAGAAAACCAAGATACCTCTAGAGAGCACCAAGCAACTGTAGTTGTAATGGACCACACATGGACCACCCATGAAATATGACATGACAACACATCATCACACATAAGGCAGTAACCAGTAGATGGCTCCAGTAACAGAACTTTTGCACCATTGACTTGCAGTGCAATTTAGTCAGACAGACTGAAGTCATAAAATGATTTTTGTTTTGGGTTTTGGGGAAAACATTTGGGGCTTGAATCCAACAAGCCTTTTTTCTGGGTGTGTGGTTGTACTGGACATGTTTTTAGAGTCACATATTAATATTTAGTTTAACTTGTCTTTCTCTTTTCAACATCTCCAACATCATCATGTTGAGGCCCGGCTTGGTATCCACAGAACTCATCAACCTTTGTTAAATACAAAAGTAGTAGACATGTTGACATGTAGTCCACATGAAGAAAATCTTTGCAGTGTATGTGGATGTGAAAGGTCAAGGTGGAAAGACTCCCTTAGATATATGGTCATGAGCTGAAGAGTGAGGTAATGTTGATTTAGCATTATTAAGCTCCATACTGAGTATGTAGGTGTAACCAGGTTGAAGTTATATCTTTACCTTTACATTTGAAATGTCACCAAATCCTGATGAATATTGTTTTCTACATGTTTTAGATGTGTTTTACTGCCTGTATTTATGCCTGAATGTTGCATTCAGACCATTAACACCAAAAGTGTTAATACCTGTACTGTCACTTTAAGAGGTTGCAGGCCTTGTGCCTTCATTCAGGTGCTTCTCTCAGTTCGCGCCAGATTAGCTGAGAGGAGGTAATGTATTATTTTGCTTGTCATTTTTGAATATTTATTTCATTTTTTGGACAATGCAAACCTTGTTTCATGCTTGTATAAATGTTAGTTTTTAGGTTGTGAACATGCAGTTAATGTGTCAATTGAAGATAAAGCTTGCAAACTGACTTTTTGCAAGTTAAAGTAGACATGTTTCCACATGCGAATCTACAGGGTTTTCTGTATGTTTATCTGCTAACAGGAGCTTGAGACCTGTGTGCTGTGTGGAGAAGACTGTATGTTACAGAGCCGTGTGTGTTTTTCTGTTGATTTATACAGGTATGTGCATTATGTTTATTATAATTCATTTGGCATAGTGTTTACACGTGTTTACACTGGTTGCATTAGGCGTGTAAAAGAAATACATGTTATCAAATACACTGAGCATTTTATAATTTATTTCATTAATTTTCACATTTTATTTAAAAGTGTATGTATGTATGTGCAGTCCGCGCCGAACTAGCTGAGAGGAGGAGCACCTGTGTGCTGTGTGGAGGAGACTGCATGTTACAGAGCCGTGTGTTTTTCTGTTGATTTGTACAGATAAACCCACCGTCCTGCCTTCATTAAAAGAGCAACCAGCAGCTGATCATGGTCAAGTCCTTCCGTCACTCAGCACAACATAGAACACAACACAGAACGTATAAGGGTTAACGGACGTGCATCCAACCTGATATGAAACTGTTAAAGACAATGCACGCCTGTTACATAGGCAGTATGAAATTTCAAACACAAATCACAGGCCTCACAGCTTTATAGCTCATAACCCTGGAAATTCCACTGCTGTTTTCATAGGGGATCTAAATAAATATAAACTGGCCAGCTATAGCAGACAATTTAATTTAATAATTAATTTTTAATTATTTTTAATGAAGCCATGCTGCCTCTGGTCACTTAAGAATATACAATATGTTTTATTACACAATTATAATATGAACCGCAACAAGCCAAATGAGACTCGAGTCGCTCGCTCACCAAACCGTGATTTTATAGTGCAGCTAATTTGATGTGTTTATCACTAAAGCAGTGAAGAGTCTCTGAAATCATCGGTTAGAGTTTCAAGTTCTACTCTACTGTTCCTCTTTAGAGTCATCCCAAAACTGCCCAGGATGAAGAGCCTCTGTATAGGTGCGCGACTGCGTTACTTTGTTGAATTTCATGGATATTGTAGGATAACGGTTCAGGATCTCCATCTCTGACCCCAAATTCAAATATTGAGTGTGACTATATCCTCCCTGTTGAAAACAAGGAAGTCACTCTCGACTGTTGTGCAAACATGTCTATATTTATATTTATATATTTATATTTGCCGATTATGAAATAACTGAACATTTTCTGTAACACAAGCAACAAAATAACTGTAATTGTAATGTGATTACTGAATTAGGGACAGTAATGCCTTACAGCCAACACTGTTGGCCCATGATGTTAAACCTGTTCCAGGTTTCCAGCCAGATCACATCAGATCACATCAAATCTAAATAACTACATGTAATAGGCTCCAGCCCCACCATGAGCCTGATGAGGATAAGTTACAGGTAATGGATGGATCACTGCATTAAGTGCCACACTTAAACGCTGAGGGTTAAGGGTTGTGCCATGCATGTGAATATGTGAATGTTTGTACGCATTTGCTAAAAAGTGGCCCACTTTTGCTGAGACCAAATTACATCGTCCTTTCCAGGAAAACTGTTGTCCCAGAATATAATGCACAAGAGAAATAATGTGCTGATTAAAATAAAAACAACTTACACTCAGTTGCCAGTTTATTAGGTACACCTAGCTAAAACTATTGCAGTCCAATACAGACGCCCTGCAGTACATCCTCCCTTCATGAAGGTGTTTGTTTAAAGGCCTTGTTGATAGAAATTGGAAAATTTGACATGTAAAATTGGTGAAGTAAGAGGTTACAGTGTAACTCCAGAACCAATGTATGTAGCCACAAGGGGTCAACATCCTCTTCCACACAACATGGAGGACTCTGACAGGTCAACATGGGCTGTATCACACAAAACAATAAAAGAATGTGGTTGTAGCTGTTATTGTGGGGGATAAACAATACTACCTGAATACATACAGTAGATCAGAAGGGCAATTCTTACATTTAACTGCAAATTAAAACCTTAATTTTAGTTAGTCTGTTATACGTTGGATTTCATTACAATATCAGTGTGTACCAAAGAAAACAGTAAAAAATGTCTCAGTCTCACGGACATAATGCCACAAAATATACTCTGTACCTTAAAAAAAAAAAAGAATAAAATGACCTGACCTTTCCTTTAGCAGAACAACTTAAATATTGTTATTTCCACTCATGGTACCTTTTGGACTACCAAAGGAGTGATTCGATCCGTTTGTTTCTCTTGAGCCAAACACACCACTGCTACTTGGAAATGTCGGGAAAAAAGCATCTCCACAGGAGTACAGTACACGATGGACAGAATCTTCCCCACTAGCAGTCTTGTGTGTGTGTGTGTGTGTGTGTGTGTAGAGGAATGGCAATGCCCCTCTGCTGGGAATGTAATTAATCCAGAATATGCTTGACAGCATTAGAATGTAGTGAATGTAAGAACACAGCACGGTTTCAATATGTAACTCTTATAGAAACTTATACAGAAAAAGAGCACATCTGCTGATAATGACATGTTTACATGGATGTGTCTGAAGCCATTTCTACTTCTAACACAAACTGAGACATGTTGACGAATAGGTCTATGAAGGTCAAATACATGAACAACACATGCCAATAATGAAGCATATTTATGAAATGACATTTGCCATCCCTCTCGAGGTGTTAGAGGACCACGTACAATGGGCAACCCTGTCCAAATGTACTTATTCATAGAGAGAGCCTTATTGGCAAGCTGCCTGATGACTGTGTAGGCTGTCTCAAAGCAATTTAATGCTCCAGTGATTATTTCCACACGGCTGTAGGCTAAAAGACAACGCTCACATTAGGATTCCCTCAAAGATAAATAAGCAAAAGAGAGGTACATGTGAGTGTGAGGTCAACATGTGACTGCACAATTGTTGTAACCTTAGAGAATGCAGACAGTAATGTAAGAAATTTAATTAATGGATGCTGGGATACTGTCCTGAGAGAAAGGTGAAAATACTTGTTCATGTTCAAATTCTTTATGCATTAAAATGAAATATAGTGTAGCTTGTGTGATTTGTGAAGAAAGACTGAGTCATTTGCTTTTGTGTGTGTGAATGTGTATGAATGGTTATCTCCTCAAACTGATGAGCAGTTGGCACCTTGCATGGCAGCTAATGCCATCAGTGTATGAATGTGTATGAATGGGTGAATGGGTAAATGAAGTGTTTTGAGTGGTCGGAAGACTAGAAAGGCACTATGTAAGTACAGTCCATTTACTATTTACCATAGTCAAAAAATGACCTCCTAAGTCCTTTCCTAAGCACTGACCTCAATGTGGGTCAAGGTCAAGGAAAGATATGAAGGAGAATTCATAAGGAGATAGGAGAAGACGACTGTGGTGTTCAGAGAATCAGACTGCTCTTACACTAGACTACAGGGCTGTTTCTAGCTGTTTCTTATGTACAACCCCATTTCCAATGAAGTTGGGACATTGTGTAAAACGTAAATAAAAACAGCAGTTGGCACCTTGTCATCACATTGTGTTGGCCAATGCTGTGTGTGTGAATGGGTGAATGGGATATATGGTATAAAAGTGCTATATAAGTACAGTCCATTTACTGAATCTCCCTACTTGATTTTTACTTTTAATCTCTTCACTTAATTTAATTTTGAAATGACCTTAGAATTAGCTTTGAGCCTACCCTGGCCTACTTACCCAGCCTCTGATCACCCACTATTAATGCACCCTTGCTAAGTGTGGTGCAGTGGTTTGTTTTAACTGTTCCACCTGTGCAGATATGGTGTCTTTTCTAGGGAGATGTGCTGGTCAAGTAGAACAAGTGCAGAGAGCCTTATTTAAAGGCTTGATAGCAGGCCTGTTAATGATGAATGATGAACGATGTTAATGCGCTACCCTAGCCTCAACAGTATATGATGCAGTCTATTCCTGTACCGCTTCATGAGAAGGCTTTCAAGAGCAAGCAAACTGTTGAGTGGCCTGGTCTGCAGTCAAATGTCCCAACTGCAAACTACCACTGGTAGTTTTGTTGGCCTGTGTGCCTCCTCGACCCACACCAGCAGGGTTAAACCACGAATGGTAGGAATAATGGGCAAATTTTAGCATTTTTTGATTATTGGTTATTACTGATTATTGAATTTGGACTGAGGGCATCACATAGAGAGAATCATGAAACTGAGGCACACGCCACCTCCAGCTTTAACAACATCATAGCCCATTAAATCAAATCAGATCAAATCAATTTTATTTGTATAGCCCAAAGTCACAAAGTGCATTTGCCTCAGAGGGCTTTACAATCCGTACAGGGAGTGACACCCTCTGTCCTTAGACCCTCGGTTCCAGTGAGGAAAAACTTGCCCACAAAAACCCTTTAACAGGGAAAAAATGTGGAAGAAACCTCAGGAAGAGCCACAGAGGAGGGATCCCTCTCCCAGGACGGACAGATGTGCAACGGATGTCACGTGTACAGGACAAATCAACACAAACATATTGTACAATTACAATGAATGATAAAATGACAATGAATTACAATGAATGATAAAATGACAATGAATTACAATGAATGATAAAATGACAATGAATTACAATGAATGATAAAATGACAATGAATTACAATGAATGATAAAATGACAATGAATTACAATGAATGAT